>NW_008824986.1:11107626-11112253 GCF_000699105.1 Pygoscelis adeliae | reverse complement strand
AAAGAGTATTCGGTGCAAGAGGCCGCAGAGCTACGGAGATCACTTGCCTCTGCCGGATTGATGGAGCTGAGAACGGGCCAGCTCAGTGCACCTTAGCTTACACGCACTGGTCGTTTATTTCACGCTCTTCTCTATCTAGATGTATGATCCAGAAAGAAGGAAAAAGTAGTTGAGGTTTAAACTCTTATCACTAAAGTGAGTCTCCCTCTACATTAAAAAACTATCCAGACATTGTAACAGGAATGGGTTCAGTTCTTATGTCATAAATTTGTGTGTGTAGAAAAAAGACTTATTGGTGAATTTAGCAGTATTTTTCGTTGAACTGGCAGTTGCTAACCATTACACCAGTATTTATTTGATTCTTAAAGAGCACAAAAGCATGGACTACAAATAAAGAAGATGGAGTAATAGCTTTGGACTGGACCACTAGCTTTAAACTTGAAATGAAGTGTCCAGTTTTGAGTTACTGTGTCCAAATGCCATTTGTACAGTTTGAAAAGTGGGGGCATTTTTCCAGCTTGTCACTGTTAGCTGTAGTTCATTCCAGTGAATGATATCACTGGAGGAGCAGTTGTTCTGCTATAAGTACCTCACTCATGACTGGAATGTATTAAATGTATTAATCTGTGCCTCGGAGTGTAATTTAGGGAAGCCCTACATTTGACACATTCTTGTACATCCTTATTTTATCGCCTTATCCTGCAGGTAACAATGTCTCAAAAGCAAAGAGACTGGATGAAGTTAAAATTACATGTCACCAAATATTATATGCACTTTTTGTTGCTCATTTCGCTGTCAGAATTACGGATTTTCAACAACATTAGTTTAAATATGTTTATGACTTGATTTACACCTCCAATGTCAAAATAAAATCCCAGGCAGGAATCCAAGGCTTCTAATGAGCCAGGAGACGAGATGAAGCCATGAGGGGAATGTCCCTAGCCTCACAGCTACATCTTTCACGGCAAAACTCTGGCGCAAACAGCACCTAGGCCAACCAAAGATAAAACGTGAGGGTTGAGTTATCCTGGAGAGTATTTGTCAAACCTCCTTTAAGTCAGCAGAATAAAAATGTATTTTGGGGGCAAGGTTAGACCTTATGTCAACTAAGTGAACTCGCAAAGCATTTACAGCCATCTCATGACTATTACCTATCATAAATTTGAAACACCCTTAATCTGTAGGTGTATAATTTTGAGGTACTTCGAGATACTCTTACCACCTTCTATTTTCAATGTAACAATCACACATATTGCTGTTGGCAATTAAATAAGGACTTGATTAGTAGTAATAAATATCATTTTCTGAACTGCGTTATGCGTTACGCACCTGCGAAAAGAAATACATCTATTGCTGCCCAAACCAGGTGTAGGTGTCGAAGCCCTGGCTGTTGCAGGCAAATATAGAGGCATATGCAACGTTGTGGTTATCGGCCCCGGATTCCTGGCAAGTAAGGCAGTTTAAGTAGTCGGATTGAAAGTGCAGCGCTATGTGCTGAAAACTAACTCACCTCTCATTCCTTCGTGTGATGTGGAAAGCATTTAACGACCAGTGCATCCCTTATTTTTGTTTAATCAGAATTTCCCTGGAAGAGCTGGAACCCACGGTGCCAGCGCTGCGCTAGGAGCCAGCGATATTTACTCTAAACACACAGGGCTGCTTTTCTTGTATTGACATCCGTGTCTTCCCTTGTATACATTTCAAAATAAATATCCCGAGCGACCCACAGCTTTTCCTACGGGGCAGAAAAGCCTTCGCTATGGAGCAAGGCAATTCATAAACGTAGCCAAGTGCCCCCGCTCCACCTGCAGGCATTGTCAGCTGGCAGTGATGGGGATGATAGAGGAGATGGGACCAGTGACTGAACTCCGACCTTATCGATCCAGCCACCTCCACCCAGCTGAGTTGCTGCGGTCCAGTCAGCTGAAAAGGAATTTAAAGGGCAGTCATCTTCCCTGCTCAGCCCTCCTGTCATTAATAACGTTTTCATCCATGACAGTGATAAACACACGGTACTTGAGGAGAGTTTATTAAGGTCAGTCTATAAATAAAAATTAAAATTTAAAAAAATGGGTTTACACAGATGAACAGATGGATGAATAAAGTGATTGGTAAAACAATAAATATGAAAATAGACAGATGGATGAAGTATCTGGTAGTGATCTTCTAAAAGCCCAATGCCTCAAATACTGGCAATGTTATACTAGACCCTTCTCTCCCCCCTGATAAAAACCAGATTTAATGAAGCTGCTGCAGAACTTATAGGTTTCGTGGATCTATGGCCTGACTAATATTTTGTCATTTAATGCCTATTCTCCAGCCTGATAAAAAGGATTGCAGCCATTTCTCTATGTCAGGTATATAACTGAGTGCTACTAAAATTTAAATGTCTCATCTGTCCTTGGATTTAAATACAGATGGCCTTAACCCTCCGAGTTTTTCTTAATGCAAGATGGTATACAATACCCTGCCTGACTTCTTTTATCATTCTCAAAGAGACAGAGAGTTGTATCTCTAGTGGAATTCAGGCTACTGGCAAGCAAATATTCTTCTTCACTTCCAAAATCTGAATATCGTTCAGAAAAATAAAACCAAAAGCCGAATAAAAAAAAAAAAACATTTCAGCCCCCATCAGCTGAGGAATGCTGGCAGGTCTTTCTGCTTTATAAAAAGCAAGTCCGCTTGATCCAAACTTTCCTTGGGAATCATTTAATGGCTTGCTATCGTAAGAGTTAATTTATAAATTTAATCCTTAGTTTAGCATTGTTTAAAAGGGATGAGACGCTAGCAAAGGAGAAAAGTTCATTGCAACTTCGCGTGATTTTTGAAGCGTTTGTTTCTGTGGTGGCTCTGTAGGTAGCTGAGCTTGAGCGAGGGGAGGCATCATTTAGGGAAGCGCGTACAATCATTAAGGGTAAACACTTGACTCAGATGCAAGACCGTAGGCTTTGAGTTTGCAACGTCTAAAAGAACCTTAATTGTTGCCTCTGGTTAAATATTTCAAAACCATTACTTAGATCATTGCGATTATTGATCCTTTATTATGCCTTTGTTCTTTGATGGTCATGCAGACATTAACTTGCATTAAGCGGCGTCACGTGCATCATTGTTTGCTGCAAATGAAGATTTTGAATGCAGAATCTGAACGGCAGCTCAGGACTCGTCCAGCGCGAGCCTGCCATCAATTTCCATTGAAAGTGGCTGCGTAAGTGAAATGGATGAGAAGAGAGGGTGCCCGGTGCCTCGCAGAAACTGCGAGACTCTGCATGATTTGGTCCTTAGGAAGCAATTCAGTCTAATAATGAAGAGGTGATGGGGCACATAACTACTGTTAGTTAAATCCAGGTTTAAATGGAATAAACCAAGAGTATTGCAGGTCCCTAATGAACAATCAAAAAGGTGGTTAGGATTGTGCAGAGCAGCTGTATTACTTAAAAATAAGCAACAGTTAGGGGAATAATGGCTTTCAGCCAGTTGTCGAGTAGATCTGAATGGCAGATTGGAGAGGAGGCAGAGATCCTTCCGTCAGCTGTCCCCATCCAGCCCGGGACTGAGCTGGCCATAACCTGTGACATGGGATCACAGTGCGGTGGCTCTGTACCCCATGGCCTCACCAGGCCACCGGCACTGCTCCTTCTGCCTAGAGGGAGCAGAAGGCAGCCTGGGGTCCCAGCCACCAAACCCAGGAGCCGGAAGGTCTCTGCAGGCAGCAAGCCTCCAAATTCGCTGCCAGCTAGGAGAGGGTGAGCTCCCTGCCCGGCAGCAAAGAACAAGTCAAGATGCAATTTAACCATCCCTGTGGTTTTAAAACATTTTTTAAACAGGAGGTTGCATTATTTTGATGATGGGATTATGTTCAGCAAAGCTGGAGTTGAGGCTATAGGAATTATAATGGGCGAAAAAAAAAAGGATGCTTTTGAGGCTCTCTCTTGCCGCATGTCTTCAGTTCCCTTTAAGACTCCTGGAATATTTTAGGAAAACTCCTCCAAAACTGTGACTGCAACTGAGGACTTTCAGAAGATTTGCTGGGTGCTGCCACTGCCTTGGTGAACCTGGTACAGAATGGGTGAGTATGAGCAGAGGGAAGGGCACAGTATCAGGCCTTCAGTGTTTTTGGTTTCTTTTTGAAAGTTAGCATAGTAACCAAGGTTTCCTATGTCAGGAATGTTATCTTGCTGTCCAATGCCCTGGAAAATGCCCTTTCTTCAATTTTTGCCTTTCTACTTTGTCACTTAGTCTCAAGGTCTCGTACCCAGATGGGATTCAAGGCAGAAGCTGTGGCTGTGACCTTTTAGGCATGAGGCTGGTGGTGGTGTGAGCTGGGTCTTCCTCTGAAAATGGGACTGGGACCCCATGCCCCAGTAGCACTTCCATCCTATTATCTGAGTAATTCTGATCCTCTGCAATCAGCTCCTGCACGCTCCTCACTGCCTTCCTCTCCCTGGATCTGTCTGAGGACGACTATTAATTGCATTTGGTAACTATTTGCTGCTGACCGATGCAGGTACATCAGTCACTTCAGTAACTGAGCGTTCTTGGGTGAAAGAAGAAATTCACAGATGTTTCCTTTGAAGGAGTTTCACGAATAACCCCATGAATGTACAACATGCTCTCGCCTTTACTTCTC
>NW_008824986.1:11096152-11104608 GCF_000699105.1 Pygoscelis adeliae | reverse complement strand
GGCGGGCTTGCGGGCGCTGCAGCCCCGGCGTGGCGCGGCCGGCCAGGGCCGGCGGCCGGAGGGGGAAATTTGGTCTGCACAATTTCAGGGAGTGCCCAGTGAGCTGGGACGACACAGCTTGCGAGTCAGGATGAAATGCTTTTCAGACACATTTATTTCCAAAAATTAAAGAAATTGTTTCTGCAGTGTTGCAAACAAGAAATACCCGACTTAGGGCTGAAGCGTGGCCTCGCTCGCCCCGGCAGCACACCTCCCAAGAGGAACTGAAGCCGCTTCCCAGTAAAACTGTTGTAGCAAAGTACATCGCATAAAAAGTGAATTTAAATACAGCTGCCGAGGCTCAGCGAAGGGCCGGGCACCCACCCTGCGGAGGGGTCACTGTGTGCATGTCCCCTTACAGACGAATACCTCAACGGCGGGTGGGGAGCGCTGCTCTGTGTGCACCGCAGGAGCAAATCTGTTTCCAAGAGCCGCTTTGTGGGTGAACAGTTTTAAATCCATCCAAAACCCAAATGGACGGTTCTGGCAGCATTCCTCGTGACGTGTTTATTACGAAGCAGGAGGGAAGGCTTATGATGAACAAGGACTTCCGTGGCAGAGGTGCCCATGGATGGGAGCAGCGGGCAGCAGCTCGGCACGTGTGGGCAAAGAGCAGGCAGCCTCGTGGCCCCCATGGGCATACGTGCACAACCGAAAACTGAGGGCGAAATGCATGAAATGTGTAAGGTGTGTTTTAGGACCTTGGCACAAAGGTCTGCCAGGGGTACAGTTACAGGCGCTCCGAGCAGACGTCTGCTGCTCTCCAGCCTGGCCCCCTCCTTGCCCCGGACCTGGTGTTTTCTATACATCATCGCAAAATATGTTTGCCAAAGAGAGAAGGATAAAGTTGGCAGGTGGAAACATTTTGTTTTTCCGCCTGCTCAGAGATTGCAAATATTGTGTCACAACACGCTGACTAAAAGTGGCGGTTGCTTTCTTTTTATTGGCACTGGCTGCAAGATGTTAGCGTTGCTCTTAAAAATTGCATAAAGTTTGTCATTTAGGTGGAGTTGCCGCTTCTGTTATTAATTCCTGGTTTTGAAAGGTTTATTAGTCGAACACAAAATATTTGCTTTACGATTAAACCTGGTAGGTAAGACTGTCAGCTGAGGGGGAGATCTGTTTTGTAATTAAGAAACCTTCCCAGTCAGTTGTTGGCATCTTTTGATTTACAGGCATGCACCCAAACGGTCATTTTGGGACAGGCCGTTGCGCTTGGATCCTGCTCGCTGCACCTGCCGGGGAGCGCGGCCGCTTGCCCCAGCCCAGCGCCGCAGCTGCTCCGGGACCGGAAAGCTTCCCTGCAGCTGTCGGTGGGAGAGCACCTTCCACCCCAGCTCGTGCTTTCTGGGCGCGATTTCATGGCGTTCGTTTTTGTCACAAGGTGCATGAGAAGAAAATAGAATGATGCTCCTGCCGCTGTGAAATTAAGTGCAGAGCATCGCTGGGCTTGCCAGAGGTTTCTCACTAGCACGCCCCAGCACGGCCCGGTTTATCTCCCTCGGGAGAAAGCGTGAACTCCCCGGTGCTCTTGGCTCAGCCTCCCGCTAATGAGCACCCTGAGTTTTACCTGGGAAATATGAAAAATTACAAAGGAAGGTCAGAGGTTAGGTAAAAGAGTTGAGTTAAGGCAGCGTGAAACCACAGGCAGTAGCGAAAGATTTATTTTGCTGGATTTATATCAGCTCTTTAGGCCAGATTCCAGGTCTTGCAGCTACAATTCACGGTGGCAAACACTGCAGCTGGGCTCTTCATTTGAGCCGGCATGGGAGCTTTATCACCCTTGTCCAGTCGGATGCTGCTCCTTATTTGCCAGCCAAGCCAATAGTGATTAAATGGCATTTCTCAGCGTGCAGGTTGGAACGTTATTAGCTCTTATCTCTAATTGCTGTCATTTTGAAAGTGTTTCGAACAGATGGCTCTAAGAGAATAAGAGTGAAAAGAGAGCCTTTCATACCTGTGACAAACAAAAAAAAAGCTTGCTGGGCTTCTAGCTTGTGCTTGTGGGGTTAACTGTGGGGAAAATAGGCCAAATCCCACTCTGGCTTCTGCGGAAAAGGGAACCAAGGACACCAGGGACACCAGGACTGCCCTGGGATGGGTTCCCACTCCCTAATGTCTGTTTGCTCTTCGAGGGTGACCCTGTCCCCATACTACTCTGACCTGCCTGGTGGGAATGTACTGTTGGGCTCACTGGGGAAATGGGCATTTCCCTGTGCTTTGGCCCCGACATGCAGCTCCTGGGAGTCAGTGGGGCTCCTCCGGGTGCCCGGCGCCGGGTGGGCTGCCTTGGTGGGGTGTGTAACACGATGCACCCCTGCACACCCCGCCTGCCTACGTCCCACCACCAGCATGTACGTACCAGCACTGCAGAGGAACGATTCGACCCACTCCAGTGTGCTCCAGGCGCACAACAGTTACCTGTATTAAATCATTGCCTTTAAAATAATCAAGCTCATTACTAGATTATGTGCTACAAGGTCTGGGTGCATAAACCCTTAGCACGAAAAATTCTCTTATTTTGCTAACTGCTTAAACGTAAAACTGCAACAGAAAGAAATTGTTCCCGCGACTCATATTTTTCATCATTTGGTCATTAAATAGTGATGGATATAAACCTATAAAGTACCTAAACTGAACCTTTTAACAATCCATGAGCAATACTATCATTTCTTTAATAGAACTTGCTGACCGTGCCTTTCTCAGATGCCATTTGTCATTTTCAGCATGCAATAATCAATAACTTGGCTTTGAAATAAATAATATAACAGTCACAATATATTATCTTTCAAGCTGGCTTTATACTAACCATAAAACAAGACTTGGAAAGATGAAAACTTTAGGTAAATGCCAAAAATGAATTAACTGAGAGTAGGACCTAAATGAACAAGAAGCTTTACATAGTTTCCCTTCCAAATTTATTGGTACTTCCCTTCCTTTTAGGAAACTATTATCTACTTCCAAAATAAAAGCAAGAATTTGGGATCATCTGAGTTCAGATTTGGGACAAATGCCGTCCCCTTGATTCCCGTGCCGCGGGGCTGGTGCAGCATTGCTCTCCCAGGCACTGGGTCAGCAAGGTGTGTAAGCACCCACATCAGCCTGCTGTTATTCACTGGAGCAATTAAACACATGCTAAGTTTTAAACATATGATTGTTACATTAAAATCAATAGGGCCCAAGAGCGCGCCTAAATTAAACATGTTTCTAAACCCAGCTGGAGTTTAGAAAAGCAGCTCCATGACGAGATGGCTAAATCCCGCTGAAGTTTTGGGGACCTTCCTCAGGCCCTGTGAGAGCGGGAGGTGGCGTGGGCTCGAGAGCAGAGCCACGTGCGGTACTGAGTGCAGTGGCACGTGCCAGCTGTCCCTGCAGGGACCTGAGCCATCACCCGGGGAAATCCCTGCGCCATGCGGCCTGCCGGTGCGGCATGCTGGGCTCCATCTCACGGATGTCTTGGACGGAGTCTGTTGCAAAGTCTAGGCATGTCTGTAGACACTGACATAATGCTGTCTGCTTCCTCTACCACCTTATAAATCCATTCATATGAGTAGAAAGGACAGGCTGGAGCACTGTGTAAGACAGGGTACACACAGGATGCAAGAGCAAGCTTAACTCTGCATTTCCTCCTTTGACCAGTCCTTACTCAAATCCTAAAATGTCCCATGTATTTCTTTTTCTTGGTTGAATTTAGTCCATGGCCAAGAAAGCCTGCCAAAACCCCTGCTCAGCCTGGGCTGATGGTTGATCACTTCCACCCAAAAGCGAGCCTGCAGTTTCAGTTCTGGGGCAGATGATGTAAGCAGGGAAGCAGTCAGACCTTTTTCAGGTTCAGGAGAACAGTCCTGAGAGCAGAAGACCCCCTAAGAGATCTGTTTTTCTAGCTCACTCTTCTTAGGAGTGAAAGCTCAGAAAAGAGTTTGCACCAGAGTAAAACCTCCAGGTCCAAACTTTTGGAGCAGCTGAAATCCACGGGCACTAGCACTGCTCCAAGTCCCTTGCCCATGTCCTTCACTTAAGAAGGGGGCATTGTACATAGGAGCTGACAGAGAGGGATGTTCCTGCAGCCATGGGCTTCCTCCCGCACCTGAGCCACCCGGCAGGGCAGGGCTGGGCAGCCGGGGCCACCATGGTCCCTGTCTCCCTCCTTGGGGCTGGATATTTTCTGATTAGGGAGAGAAGCGTGGGCTTCTGCCTGGCAAACTCGCTTTTAAGTGTTGTTTCAAGACTCCCCACTGAGCTTTTCAAAGGTTTGCTGAGTCTGAAAGAGCAAGGGAAAAGGGGAAGACTTTGTGTAAATAAATTCTGGCAGTTCAGCTCTGAGGCAGTGTTTCTTCAGCCATCGGTGTAATGGCTTTGGCTGCTCTTTCCAGCCACGACCTCTTTTTGGAAGCTCTTCCGGGCCACGGCGGTGCCCCATGGTAGGGCCATGTCCAGCCCTGGCAGACAGCACTCGCTGACAGAGGGGCAGCCAGCAGAACATCCCCTGTCATCGCCAGTGCTATTTAATTGCTGAGATTTAGATATAAACAACAGAAGTTCCTGTCCTCAGGTCTGAGCAGCCCTTGTCACTCTTATTGTTTGAAATAATGATAACAATTAAAACCACACAAGCTCCACGTTAAAACACTTACATCCCCTGCCGCAGGTGTAATCGATACGGCCCCAGCACACGCCATCCAGATGAGCCACTTCGTCTTGACCACCTTTTGGAAGTCACTTAATCACCCGTCCTTTCCCGCCCCGTCTGCCAGGTCTTCAGGGCAGAAATGGCCGGAGTAACAGTGGTTTAGTGCTTCAGACAATGAAGTCCCAGCCTCGGCTCGACTCCCCAGCAGCTCTTGTAAACACAAATAATTAATTTTACATTGTCTTTTTAAGAACAGGAAAGAGGGAGTTTGAAGGAAGCGATTTAATTTGATTTGCACTTTTACTTTTGAGCAGAATTGAAGACAACAATTAGGGTGACAAACTGGGAGAGGCCAGGCAAGAAGGAAACTTTGAGACCTCTGAGGAAAGATAACTGGAGTCTGTGGAGCTTTTATTATAAGTAGCGCCAGCACGTGAATCTAAAAATAGTATCTGTGATGCTGTGTGTATATGACTGATATTAAAAATGACTGATTTAAAAGAAAGTGCTTCACCTCTGTTGCCAACCAGGAAGGTAGGTCTCTAGTATTCTCAGACTTAAATGCTGCCAGTATTTCACGTTAGGATAGTCATAAAGTTAAAGGTTAATAGGCTGTACAAATGACAGAGTTTAAAGGGAAAAATGAAGATGGGAAGATTTCTAGCACTTAGGGAACATTTTAAAAATTAAGCTCCTCTGCCTAATGTAATTTTTCCTATATTCTCTCTCACACTGTTGATCATTATTGAAAATATTTCTATTTGCATAAGTGATTTCTCCTTCACTGCCCACCTCCGTTTGCTTTTTGGACTATCATTACTTCCCACAGTACATGATGAGTCATAATCCTGCTGCCTGCCATAACAGTCTGCTGCCGTGAGAATGTGATAGGGAGAAATTAAAGCCGTAGCCTCAGAGGGAGGATGGGCAGGGAGACCCGGAGCACGAGGAAGGCTTTTATTTAAATGCGAGTCATTAGAATTGGCAGGTTGAGGAGAAAGGCAAACACGTGCGTTGCTGGAAATGGGATTTGGTTGTGGAGTTTCAGATTAGCTCAACAGATGTTGTGAGTGGCAAAAGCGTATTGCTGTGTCAGCCTCGCTACCGTGGATGGCATGAACTCTGTCCTCTAACACTGGAGCTAGAAATTAGAGTCTAATGGCGAGATTTCCGCGACTAAGATAAATACTTTTACACGGAGACTGCCAGTTATCACATTTGCTTTTGCACTGATGAAGATAAATTCTCCCTTGGTTTCTCTGTAGGCCTTTCAGACCGACTGGAAAAGGCCGTGCTTTGAGCATCGCTTCTTGTGGCACTCCTGGGACTAAAATTGCAGTGAAGCACAGCTCTTTAAAATGTACTATTTCTTGGGTGGCCCAAATGCTCTTCCCTCCGTCTGATGGGTCAACAGAAAGATTGAGGGTGGAGGACGTCTTCTCCAGCCCCTGAAATCAAGGCGATCTTTTTCATCTTGTCCCAAGTACGACTACTACACTTATCATAAGGCCAAACTACAATAAGCAGTTGACAATGAGTGAAAGCACCTTCCAGCCAACATTTATTCTTACTGCTTTCTTCATGCATGCAGGTGACTGACAGTCCGCTCCAGGTACCTCTGAAGTCTGGGTGTGCAGAGACTCGCCCTGGGTGCGCTGCCTGGGAGGCAAATAAAAAGTCTGGGCTCTGCTTGGCTTTGGTGTCTAGAGCCACGCAGGCCTCCACCAGTGCCCCTGGCTATAGCTTTTCTTCCTCTGTGTTCTTCATCTAGTTTCCACTTTTCTGCAACATGGCCTTAAAAACCTTCTGGGCCTGAGAGATGCCAAAGAAGTCCGATACTCCTGATTTACTGTAGTCTGAGCAACAAATAGGTATGGAATAAATATGGCTGCTGAGCAAAAGGCTCTTCCACTCTGGAGCTAAAATGAAATAGAGAAAGGGCCATGCCTTGGTGCTCCCTCTGGTGATGAATTTTATGCCTCTACCGCAGGACCAGAGCTTTGTATCTGCACAGAAACTTCCTGAAGTTGTAGGAGATGATCCATGCAGAGCTGCTTTGAAAACCAGGACGTCAGGCTTCACATTCCTTGTGCACAGATCAAGGTAAAACCCAGAGAGCCCCTATGGCAAATGTTTTAAGGATTACTGTTGCTCTTGGTGTCCTGCAGCAGCGACTCAAGACTGCAGTAGAGCTGTTCCCTGCTATGAAAAAATATGCATAGCGTATTTTCACAAATTTCTATGAAATTTCCAGGAATATTGAATGGTGAGATCTCATTTTCTTCCTTCCTTCTTCGCTTGAGTTTCTATATTCCAGTCTTCAGTTTCTGCTACACTATATATCCTCCCAACCCTATAACATTAATTTCGCAGAACACAATAGCATTGGACTCTGTTTAAAAGATGTGCAAGCATTGTATTTCTTTTGCATGTGACACTGCATAGAACATGATAAAAATATTTTTAAAAATGAAAGCAGAGGTAAACCTACCATAACCTACCTCCTTGTTCCTTCCTGCAGGGACTAAAATGCTGAATAAAAGAAATAAAAGGACTGCAAGGAGTAAAACGCTTGCAATGCAAACAGATTTCTCAAGGATTTCTTTTACCATTGCTTGGATGAAAAACTTTTGCAAGATCTCCAGTAATTAATTTGCAGAGCGTTTTCCTTGTCTGAAACTATCAGTCATGCACTGATGTCATGCCTGTCTCCCAAAGTCATGCCTTTGGGAGAGTTTGCAGTTCCTCTTTCCACGCTCAGGACCCCTTGCTCTGCAACTAACTTCTTGGATCCAAATAAGACCGCTGCAGGAAAGAGGTATTTTTCATGCTGAGCCTTTGCCTCTGAGGCAGCTTTGCCTCAGAGACCCCCACGCCGCTGGGCTGGCTGGTGGAGCCCTTCGTCCCTCTGTATCAGCAGTCACTCGCGTAAGCAGGTCTATGGAGTCGGTGGAATTGCTTGTGTGAAGAAGTGCTCACCTAAAAGAAAAGGGTCCTTTCTGTTTGGTCCTTTGCAATTTCTGGCTCTTCATACATTTTTACAGACAGATGGAATGGTTATAATATTCCAAAATAAAAGACAGTTTTCTTTTGAAAAAGAGGCCATACCTAAAAGGTGAGTGTGGAAAATGCTGCCTGTAGCCTTTTATTAGCTTCACTCACGCTAATATATCTGCCTTGTATGCCAAGAAAAGTATAAACAAATGGCAGCGTATTGGTTTTTCAATAACAAGGTTTAAACCAAGGATATAAAAAGCATATCCTATCTGATGCTATTTATGAAACAATTAATATTGTCAATGTCTTTTCCATCTCCTCCAAGTTACACATACGGCATAAACTTTGATATATCTCTAAGAACTACAAAAAATACCAAGTGAAGAATAAACGGGGCAATGCGCCAACACTATTGGAAAGGGAAACGATTTCCATGCCTTCTTATAAAATGCTTTGATATTAAAATAAACCAAGATGTAATTCTCTTGAATTTGCCTGTGGAGGCTCAGGGCATAGCAGACAAAGGGTCCCGGTTTTAGCTTGTAATCTCAGGATTTATATACAGTTGATTATTTTGTTGTTCAGGAGCTTTTACAATAGCAGTAAGTCTCTAATTCTTCTTTTTGCCCCTCGGATCACAGCGACTGAGTACCCAAGCTCTCTCTCACGCACCCACGCGAGCACGTAGGAGCTCCGGCCCTGCAGCCTGCTCACAGCAGCGCCGACCAGGGGCGCCCGGAGCGCAGGGGGTGCAGGATGGGGCCCACCGCCCCTAAGCCTGCGGGAAGGC
>NW_008824986.1:11091902-11096064 GCF_000699105.1 Pygoscelis adeliae | reverse complement strand
TGACCGTGGTGCTGAAGGGGGGCCGCGCCTCGGGGAGCGTGAGCGAGCGGTACGCGCGGGGAGGCGTGTGGCGGTACACCTATTTATTACTGTATCAGTATTAGTATTAGCAGTGTTAGTATAATAACAATAGCAGTAATTCCCCGCAAACTGAGATGGAAATCTGTTCCCAGACAAAAGCGGAAACATTTTGGTAAGAATATCATACATAGCCCAAGTTTCCCAGGCGAAGATTATCGTGGCCGCTTTGCGTTCCTGTTTCAATCGCCTCTCCCGCCCTTGTTCGTCACCTGAAAATTTCCGAGCTGCTTATCAATAATCCTCTGTGTGCCATACTGCTGCAAAGCATTCCGATCAATGTATTATCATTTCAGAGCTTGATTATGAAGGTGAAGGGCATTACCAAGGACATCTGGAAATTCTGATCAGTGTTCTGCAATCTCTGATCAGCTTCAGTGCTTTACAGGCATAGTCTCTGGAACAGAATAAAATCAGAATCTCTAACTAGAGAGGCAGTGCCTTATCCTCTCCTTCATACCAACCCTTGCTGCCAATAAGCAAACAAACAAAAAGCAGAGGTATCGTCTGCACATTCGCCCTAGAGTCTTTTAGCATATTCTCTATTCCTCGCTCCATTGCAGCTCTCAAGCACAGCAATACATAACAAACTTCTCACGGCAGCATGATGTGTACTGTCCTGACTGGAATATTTGAGGCAACAGTGATCTAGAGAAAATGGAAATATATTAAAAGATTTTGGGGTTTTTTTTATGACAGCATTACACAGGTAACTTAGATCTCATACTCTGGGAATGACAACACATGGTAAGAATACACATCAGGCTGCTGAGGAGAAACAGCTAGTGTTTGCTTAATATGTCAGGATTATTATTTTGTCAATTCTGTTGCTCTGTAGATACTCAACAGTATTTAAATGTATTACATTTCATGCATATGCCAAGCTGAAATTGTTCCACTTTCTGTCATACATATTATTATTATTATTATTATTATTAATTTGCCCTATCTGCCACCTTGAACAAGATGTTCAATTGTACACAGTCCCCTTTCACTGTTTTTTCTGATATTATTCATGGATCCTTAATGACAAGCCAAAAATCTACCTAATGTAAAATAAGGTGGAAAAAGCCATCCTTGGTTCCCAGCTAGCTTTGTTAGTGCTTCATGGTTGCTTCTTATATCTCTATATGAGGAAGGAGTTTCAAGCCACCGTTCTGGACGGCAAGGCTGAACTGGTCGGGTCCCCGTGGCTTAACGTCAAAGACAATCTCCTGTTATGCGGAAAACAGTGGTGTAACTATGATGGCCATGATGCTGATGAAGCTGAGTATTAGAAGTTTTGCACAACAGTGCATTTAGACTTTCTACTGCTCTCCACCAACATTGCTTTAATCAAGTTCATTACTGCTGAATTTCTGATGTGTATTGCTAATGTTTAACTAAAATATATTAAAAATATTTTCTGCATAATGCTTGCCTTTCTAATAGATTTCTAATTGTTCAGCCATGTAAAAAAAAAAGTAATGCATGCTACATAAATGTAAAGCTGTGACCCAAAGAAGGATGGTTTGGAATTTGGCTTTGGAGGAAAGAACGCATACCCCAGTGCAGTCATTTCTTGGCCTCTGATGCTTTATCTTTATAATGTGGGTTTGAGCACTTATAATAATATATAAACAGAGTGGAAATAAGGAACTTTGTTATCTAGGATAAGGTTTTCCCTAGAATATACAGAAATGTTATGTGGAAAGAAGCCCAGAAACCTTCTTTTCTCTGTCTGGTTTGCAGAACTGGCAGAACAGAGTCTGTGCACCATGGGAGTGAGGCGAGTACCTGAGCTGTCTGCATGTCTGAAGACAAGATGTCCTGTTGATGCCCCAGCCAAAAGAGGTAGAAGGAGCCTCCTGTGGTGTGCACATCACTTGGGCTTCTTGGGATTCCTGAAACATTGAGCTTGCCTGAGGAGCAGCCGTCCCTGGAGACTGGCAGGCAAGACAGAGTCATTAATAAGTGCAAAGCACACTGAGGTCTTGACATAGAAGCTCTTGCAGAAGCACAAAATGGCCCCATCATTCATTTATTCTGCAAAACCACAAGCTATTTTGGGGATCTGCTGACTCAGAACAAGCTGGTTCAGATTGTCATGCCATTTATAATAAAAGTTCTTAGGGAAATTAGGGTGATCTCAGGATCTTTTAATAAAATTCAAAATACAGCTCATGTTCAGTATGTACGTTCAGCATAACTCTCGTACAATTGCCAAGGATCTCTGATATGAACACGAGAGTCTTTATAAGTAGCTGATTTTTGAGTCAATGGGCTGTAACACTTTTGAAATCAATGATTATTTAAGAACTCCTAAAACTGCACATTGTCTAGCTGCTGTGCATGCAAACATTGGATCTACTCTGCTCTCTGTTGGCTCTCTGCAAATGGATAATTTGGATCTGAGGTCTGAAGGCTGAGTGTGGATTAGAACACCTCTTTTCTAGCCAGGCCAGTAAAACTTTCACCATACAGCTTTGCAGCAATTTTTTATTTCAGTAGGAGCTGAAAATACTCAGCATTTTTCAGGTGTGGTTCCAGGAAACTCATGGATTTTCATAAATAAGCTATTTGTAGCCAGAGAGAGATCTGCTTATTTAGGATTTCACCAGTGCTGGTTTACACAGTTTATTTTGGTTTTTTTGACATTTGACATGACAGCTCAGAGTTTATGACTTGGTGTATAAGCACCAGTCTTCAGACTTAGAACCACAAGCTGCAAAGCTACCATCTACCCATTGTTCTTTGGGTGTTTCTCTCCTGTCGTATTTTGAAACAGGTAAGACGAGTTACAGTAAAGCTTACATTTGGACGAGATGTTAAAGGACAGCACATGCTCTGCCTTGAAATCCTCCAGTGATACCTTTGACAGATTTCCTCCAGTATGTTTAGCTGACCTCTATTCTGTGAGTTTGCTTGTGAAAGTGGTAAACTGTGCACACATAACTAATATCAACACAAAGATGATTAGACTTTCTAGAAATTAGACTGGTGGGCAGGTCACTATGACAAAAGCAAAGAATATGTTGTACGAGTTTGTGATGACTGCAGAGCATTATATCACTATATAGAGCATGTGTGTAGTGCTGTGTGGGATGAAGACTGTACTTAGACCGCATCATTTGCCCATCAGTTCTGTCCCTGTGGATTTATTCCAAATCACATGGGAGTTTGCAACAGAACTTGTTTCACAAAAAATCACGACCTAGAAATTTTTCCTCTTTCCTATAAAAATGATATCTTTGTGAGTCAGACACAGGACTGTGATGGGCCTCAGAAATAAAAGTCTCATAAATTAAACAACCTGCTTTCTTGCAGTGCTATAAGGTTCTAATATTTGTCAGGAAAGATTCCATTTAAAGCCTTCCATTTAAAGGTACAAAAATGCCATTGTAAGGCATAATAAGGGAACAACTTTAACTGTTCCAAAATACCTCCCAACCCACACACGTCACATACACCCTGGTACACTCAACCAAGTGAAACCTGAGATAGGTTACGAAGCATAATTCATTTGTAGTTTTTCTAGTCTTGAATAAAACTTCTGTATCAAATACATCCTGCAACAGACATTCCTTTTGATGAGAAAGTAGCATCCCTTTTCTGGGTAACCTCTGTTTGTTTCCAATCATGCGTTTCAGAAGAGGCAATTGAAAGAATGAGAGAGAAATTCAATGTTTCTGAACAACTCAGATTTTGCAAAGGCCCTGATAGTATGTAACGATTTGCAGTAGGAAGGGGAGAGCCATTGACAGTGGCTCAAACTCTACAGCAGTTAATCATCTTTGGCATTCACAAAATTGGTTTTAGCTGACTGGACATAGAGCGTAACAACAGCTCTAAAATCTGATGGTGGAAGAATTCATTTCAATTGCCTGGGAAAGCAGTGTTTCTGCGTGGGGCAAGCTGTTAACTGTGTTCTCATCCCTTCTTTCTTCTCCCTCTGAACATCTAAACTCTGATGCAAGGAGGTACTTCAGCACTTCCCCGTGGAAGAAACTGTTTAAAGTTAACCATGAAATCAAGTAGTGTCTTGATGGATTACTGTTTGCCTACAAGTGGTGTAAGGCCAAAGGCCGCACACAACGACCGGCGA
>NW_008824986.1:11089176-11091891 GCF_000699105.1 Pygoscelis adeliae | reverse complement strand
GCTGCAAACATCTACAGGAGAGCACGGGGCTGGTCTAGGGAGAGACTTCTGGCTGGCCAGTGCCGCCTTCTGCAAAGCCATGGCAGGCTGTGCAGGAGGAGGTCCTGCCACTGTCGGAAACCTTCTGTCAGAATAGAAGCAGGCGGAAACCTCACCGCTTCTGCCCTGCAAGTCCTGGCTGCCGTCCTCCCATGGCTGGGCTGCCGGGCGTGCTCCCAGTTGGACAAACAAAGGAGCAAGGAAAGTAAGGACTGCACTTTCCTCAGCCCCCTGGGGATGGAAAAGAGGAAACCGAACCCAAAGTGACAGACGTTTGTCACCTGTGGTTACAGTGGGAGACACTCAGGGACAACAGCTATAAAGGTGGTATAGAATCTGTGTGAAATACAATGATTGCAGGCTGCAGCGGGTAACTTCTGTCAGGCAAACCGGGCTGCTAGCATGGTGCTCTGTGAGCGTATAAAATCAGCATGCTGTAAGGTAGGGCATTTTGGAGCTAATATAAGTGTGGCCCCACAGAATCATACAGCACAGATTCACGCTTTGGCTTAGCAAGAGTGTGGCTCTTTAGAAAAATAATGGAAAAGAAGAGGCAGTGCTGAGACAGGATAAATAAGGAGATAAATCACTTTGCAGTACAATGCAAGCCAAAACCTGAAGATAAACAATTACTTTAAATCATATCGCAAACATCACATTTATACAATTGATCCATGTGTAAATTAGCCAATTAATTCTGAATTGGAACACTAATGAAATAATAATTATCTGTTTACAATGGAATGGTAGGAGTGCGAGTCTAGAAACAGAAATAAAAGAAAGACTGCAGCAAAATTCACTCAGCTCCATCACCACTGAGCATGGGGGGGGGGTGGTCAATACCAGTCTTTAATGTCCAGCTATTGCTGGGGGGGGGCATAAATAAAATACATAAATATATGAGAAACCTATGGGCTGCAAATGACGGGGATGTAGAAAGGCTCTTTTAGAACATCGCTTGCTTTTTTTTGTGATAAAGAATTGCAAAGTGGAAATGTCTTTTAACATCTTCAGAGGCTGGCTTGGTTTTTCGTCCCTGCTTGGCTTTCTGCTATGAGTGGTTGTTTACCCTAAGGGACTCCAGAGGGATTAGGACCTCATAGTTACCAAAGCAGTGAAAGATGGATGGAAAAGGGTGGGAGTTTCAATACAGGATGATTTTGGTGACTCATATCTAAATCGAGATCTTCACTGAGATGGAAAAGTGCACTGGGATCTTCTATAAGAACTTGCAACCTTGGTTTTTCATATAAGAGCTGCAAACAGATAAAACAGAGCTTTAGCCTGGGTCCTCATAGGATAGGCGAGAGCCCTGGTTAGGTGACTGTAGGCTGTTTTCTGTACAGAAACTGTTTTCTGTCTCTCATTTTTTCTATACTTTCTACCCCAGAGTTGAGGAGTATTTCCATCGAAATAGCATTTCTTTGAAAAATTCCCAATGAGCTTTACTTTGCCTGATGCCTTTAAGTGAAACAGTTGGTAACAAGAGCAGAATATTTCTGTAAGCTCCTATAAATTGCTGAGACCCCATCCCCAAGATGTGCTTTGCAGATTTTTCATTTCTGCACCTCCCTGTTTATCTAAACTGCTCCTTGCAATGAAAATAACAGTTTAGAAATGGTCACATAAGAGATGGTGCTCTGAAGAAAGTCGCATACACTTGAAGGTATATGAAATATCATGCCTGTTGCAGCCAAAAATATTACATGATTGGGTCTATGTACATTTTCCCTGGATTTATAACCCCCAAATGTTCGGGGGGAAGCAGAACTCCTGGGGATAGGTTGCAAGCATTAACGTTGAGAAGTTTGATTCAGATAAAAGGTGTCTTATTTCAAATTGCCAGGTGGGTGTCTTTAAAAGGGAATAGCAAGAGAAATCAGTTACATTTGATCAGGGCATTAAAATGTTTAAATGTAGAGATTGTTGCCCCCCTGTGCACATGCGCACACTTCCGAGTCTGTAGCTCTGCATATGCCAGGACAGATTTTTGCAGTGCATGCTCACGTGTTTCAAATGTTTAGAAGCACACCACAACTGAGAGGCTGGTATGCTCTCTTCTCTTTCTTTCCCCCTTCCCTTCCCTTTCCTTCCCTTCCCTTCTTTCCTTTTTCCTTCCCTTCCCTTCTTTCCTTTTTCCTTTACTTTTTCCTTTCCCCTTTCCCCTTTCCCCTTTCCTTTCCTTTCCTTTCCTTTCCTTTCCTTTCCTTTCCTTTCCTTTCCTTTCCTTTCCTTTCCTTTCTACTTTTTCCTTTTCCTTTCCTTTCCTTTCCTTTCCTTTCCTTTCCTTTCCTTTCCTTTCCTTTCCTTTCCTTTCCTTTCCTTTCCTTTCCTTTCCTTTCCTTTCCTTTCCTTTCCCCTTTGCCTTCCCCTCCCCTCTCCTCTCCTTTTCCTTTTCCCTTTCCCTTTCCCTTTCCCCTTCAGGATGCTGATCTACGCTACCGGCTCAGCTCCAAACGGGAGCCACACCTGCCTGCCCAGCTGCCGCCGGCAGAGTGGGCCGGTGTACCCCTTTGCCTTCCCCTCCCCTCTCCTCTCCTTTTCCTTTTCCCTTTCCCTTTCCCTTTCCCTTTCCCTTTCCCTTTCCCCTTCAGGATGCTGATCTACGCTACCGGCTCAGCTCCAAACGGGAGCCACACCTGCCTGCCCAGCTGCCGCCGGCAGAGTGGGGCGGCG
>NW_008824986.1:11085155-11086469 GCF_000699105.1 Pygoscelis adeliae | reverse complement strand
AAGTCACGAAAATTTAGGGGGAAAATAATGGGGGGAGGGAAAGGAAAATAAGGAAAATGAAAGCGGGAACTTGTAGAGAACCCTGGAGCTGTCACACATTTTGTAAACGTGGACAAAAACCGCGATGGTCTCTGTGGCTTTAGTTTTATTTTTGTAAAAAAAAAAAAGAAAAAAAAAGGATAATAGTAAAAAAAAAAAAAAGAATGATCCCAGACCACTCCTCGAGATTTGCCAAAAGCTAACGGGAAGCTGAATTTCTGTTCCTTTCGGACCTCTCCTTCTGCCTCCAAATTGTTCAGACTCCTGATCCTGTCGTGACTCAAACTTCATCGACCGCGGCTTTTCATTTAAGCAGACCTCGGTACCGATTTGCCTCTTTGCTTTCCCATGTTTTGTACCTTTCGGTTTCTGTCATGGGACTTTATAACGAGCAAGAAATACAGCCTCAAAGTGCACGGTTAAACACACCCGCACGCTTTGAGTGACCCTTATTTATTATCGTTTACTTAGATATTTTTAATTCTTGTTTATAATTCTTCTTTTCCTGGTTGTTGGGCTGTTTGTTTTTTTTTTTTTTCCTTGTAAAGTTATTTCGGTATTTTGGGGAAAAAAACCTGTACCCTTTTGCTTTCTTTTGTAATACTAATTATGATTATTATTATTATTGTACTTTTGAACTGTGCAATATTGTACGACGATTCTTAAAGCACTGCTTTTATTTGAATGGTGAGGAAAGGGTTTTTAGCATTGTATAATTGCGTTCGTTCATGTTGTACAAAATAAAATAAAAAAGAATTAAAAGCGAAGGAAAGTGAGAAGAGAGGAGCAGGGCATGGGAATAAGCATCAGCCCGGTTTATGCGAATAAATAAGGGAGATTCGGTGAGCTGGGCGCTTTAAGTGAAGGACAATCAACTTTAGGGTAATTTTAATTTATTTGATATGATGTACAGTTTTCTTCTGAAGTCCACCGAGTATGTGGATTTTAATAGGCAGAAATCAAGAGAGGAGTGGACTCCTCTAGTCTCTCTCTGTCTTGGTGTCTGCTCACCTGTTGTCTGACAATTGTTTGCTGTCTTCCCAAGGGTTTGGGTTGGTTTCTTTTCTTTATTTTATTTTAATTCCCCCCTCCCCCCTCCCCCCCCCTTTCCGTTGTACTCTCTGCCCTGGCGCTTTCTGTTAGGGATCGGTCCTATTTTTAAAGCAGCCTATATTGTTATAAACTTAATGTTGTGGTGGAAAAAAAAATCAATAAAACCCGTTCCTTATCATTTTTTAAAGTGTGGCTTCGGGGGAAAAAAGAACAATAAACCAA
>NW_008824986.1:11082434-11084068 GCF_000699105.1 Pygoscelis adeliae | reverse complement strand
CTTGGTGGGATGGGATGGGGCTGGGGTAGGGGGTTTTTTTTTTCCTTCTTTAATTAAGAAAAAAAAAAAAAAAAAAGAAGGGGAAAAAAAGGGAAAACCAGGGCCCAGGTTTTCTGCTTCTTGCTGCCCTTGCATGCCGCGGAATCGACAGCAGACGACAGGCTATGAAACCGCGCAATAAAGTTGGACACAGACGGTGGGCTGAGGGCGTGTGACCCCAATTCGTTGCCCCCTGACCGGCACCCCTCCTGCAGCGGCACTTCCCGGGACTGGACGGGCTTTTCCTCCCTCCCTGGCCGGGAAGGAGCCCTCGGAGAGGGATGCTCCTTTCCGTCCGCATCCACAGCGAGCCGGGTCTGGCGCTCAGGCTTTTCTCAAGCCCTCAGAAAGTATCCCCGAACTCCATCCTACCCCCAAACGCTCCGGCGAAAAGGGACGCGAGCGGTTTCATCTCTCCCTTCTAGGGACGAGGTGACATTTGGCGGTGGATGCCCACCGGGCGAGGGCTCTGCAGCAGACCCGGCTTTCCCGGCTGCGCTGAGCCGCTCTCGGGCGGGGAGCTCCGGCGAGGAGCGGGACAGGCTGCCAAGGTAAACTCACACACCACCCCCCCCGCACCCCCGGCCCTGCCTAAAGTTTCTGGAGAGCCCGCATCAACTGCTGCCCTCGGACGGAGTGAAAGCAATCGCTTTGAGTGATGGAGAAAACAACATCTTTACAGAGACAAAAACTGTTTGCCAGGGAGGTTGGTGTAATTCAAAGAAAGTTGCTTCATTCCTCTAAGCGGTTAGTAACTCCGCGGCCACTTCTGTTTACTGCTGCAACCCCGCTCGGCAAATACCTGCCTTTGTTTGCAATTCAAGAGATAACACGATTCTTCTCGGCCAATGTTTTGAGCTTGGCTGAACAGAACTAGCTCGCCTGTTTGTGGTCGAAACATACATGTATTTCTTTTATTTGGTAGTAAATAGAGGCTTGCTGTGTATAGCAAACAGCGAGGGGAAAGATATAAACTTCCCGGCCACCAGATTTGGGGATTCAGAAGAGTTTTGCCTCCCGGAGGGCTGAAGTAGGGACCGGGCTGCGCGGAGCGGAGCGGAGCCCGCGGGCGGTTCGGCCCCTCCAGCAGCCGCACGCTCCCGGCGAGCGAGCTTGGGAGGTTGGTATTTTGTTCATTGTTATTTTAAATTTTTTCTGCATCCGAAGACTTCCAAATTTTCTGGTACAGGTTGGTGAGAAATGTTTGATTCTGCTGGCAGGGACTGCGACGTGCAGGACGGGAGGCGGAGGTGGGGACACGAGGTGGGGACACACGGAGCCGCTCCCCGCTCCGGGGGAATAATCCCGCTTTAAAACAGTGGTGGAAATACGTGGGGTTTTTGGTTTTTTTTTCAAATATGCTGCAAGTGTCTCTGTAATAATCACTTTACTCTATCGACTCGGTATAGTGTGCTACCGGAATGAGAAGACCATTAAGAGCATTAACAGATTGGTACAGCATAATGCTTCAGTTCGTATTGATCGCGAAACGTCTGTAAAATATTGTTTCAAATGAATCTATTGTTCCTGCGCTCTTTCGGCGGTGTTGATGACCTTGGTTTGTTCTCGCACATCCAAATTATCCTCTCGCCGCT
>NW_008824986.1:11079312-11080272 GCF_000699105.1 Pygoscelis adeliae | reverse complement strand
AGCGGTGCCACCGCGGTGTCACGTCGGGGGGCTGCCGGGGGAGCGGGGTTGCTCCTCGGTTGCTCTCCCTCCCGGCTCCGGGCCCGTCCCCGCGAAGGAGGCGAGGGCTGGCAGCGCCCAGGGGCTCTCCCCAGGCCGGGCTGGTCCCCTCGACGGCTTTTGCCCGGAGCCCCCTTGCCCCACTCCCCGCCCGCGGGAGGGGTGCTGGGGTCTGGGTGCGGGACCAGCCGCGGCGGCAGAGCGGGATGAAGGACGATTTCTTAAATTGTATTTCAGTGCGGGGTCTTTCCGGGTTAATGAGCTGACATCATGATTAAAGCTGACCATTTGTAATGTGTCGCGACCCTGTTGAAAAGCACTGAAAAGGTTAATGTGGTAAAACAGGACAGCACCTGCCCCTCACAGGGAGAGGAGGAGCTCGAACACTTTTCCTAATCAATTAGTCCATTAATGAGTCTATCAAGTAGTTAAGTAGTTAAAGATTATGCCGCTGGTCTGGGTAACAGTCGTCATCTCGCTATACCTAATTATATTATAAGTACTTTATTCAATATACCAGACATAATATGGTGACTCGGAGTTAATGAAAATGTCATTTTAAAACGTCTTGACATTTGTCTCTATTGATTTGTATATTTCCATCTCATTCTTTGCTTTCCCCGATTTGATTTTTTTTTGGGGGGGAGTATGTTTCTGGAGAGGGGGAACGACCGCTCCGGGGGAGGACTCAACAGTCGGAGCCGGGCCGACTCCGCCGGCGGGGACCCCCGCCCCACGCCGCTCGGGTAACCCGGGGTTAAAAACCCGGTGCCGGGGCCCCTGCCAAGGCCAAGGGTATTGCACCTGGACACGAATGCGACCAAAACCACCGGGATTTCAGAGCTGGAGCCGTGCTTGCCCCTCGCTCCTCTCCGCGGATCGCCTCCCCAGCCGTACCCGGGGGCTGCAGCAGCCCCCCGG
>NW_008824986.1:11065418-11074565 GCF_000699105.1 Pygoscelis adeliae | reverse complement strand
CTCGGCCCTCCCTCCGTTCTAGGGCCCTTCTCTCACTCTCTTCCCTTCCCGCCGCAGCCGGCAGCATCTTCCGCATCCTGACGTGCTTCTCTCCGGGACCGGACTGCGGGAGCGACCGTGCCTCTGGCGCCTCAGTGCTTCCGTAATCCGCTGCTGCGGCAGGAAGAAAGCTTTTCCTTGGCGTTGCGTGGAGCAGGGAGAGGAACGGCCCTTCTCTCACTCTCTTCCCTTCCCGCCGCAGCCGGCAGCATCTTCCGCATCCTGACGTGCTTCTCTCCGGGACCGGACTGCGGGAGCGACCGTGCCTCTGGCGCCTCAGTGCTTCCGTAATCCGCTGCTGCGGCAGGAAGAAAGCTTTTCCTTGGCGTTGCGTGGAGCAGGGAGAGGAACTCGTGCAATATGAAAACGGTACTTTTAATGTCTTCTTAGTGAAAGTTCAGACTGGTCGTCCTAACGCTTTCAACCAAGCGGCCTGCTGTGTTCGAGAAACGCTTACCGGCTAGCTAAATGATAGAGCGTGCTATGTTAAGAGGAGCTATAAAAGCGCTGGTTTCTTACCTGTTCAGTAAAAAAAAGCTTTCGGGAATGATGGAATTGCAAAGGTGCACCCTGTAGTTAAGTCAGCATCGCAGTTGCAGGATGCATTTTCCCTATAACGTCCTCTTTATGAGTTATCTCTTGTGGTACTTGAAAATTTTACCAGGACTTTGTTGTTTGAGGTGGGTGTGACAGTTACTGTTGTTTGGCAGTCCCGGTTGTGAAGCAGTTGCATTTGTGAAAGTGTGCAGAGCTCGTTGTGTGATTTTTTTTTTTTTTTTTGGAACATGTAAAACAGGATATATTTAAATTCTGGTATTTTATATTTTTTTTGTGGATTAAAAATGCCTTCGGGAAATCCTTCCAGGTTTCTGATGTAAGCAGCTTTGCTTCCTGGAGTGCTGCTTGTTGATTGCTTTTGGGCTGGTTAGTAACCGTTGTACCAGGCGCCTCAAATCCTCGTGTTTGTTGTTTGAGCTTTCTGCCATGAGCAGACAAGGCAATTAGCACGTTCAGTCTAATTCTCGTAGTTGTTCTGAATTCCTTTAGATTTTGTGTCCTAGTACATCCATCTGAAATACTCACTGAGGTACATTTTACTGTTTAAAGTGTGATGGCGGTGCTGCTGAATTCTCTATAGTATTCATATAGAAATGTGTGGCAAATATCTGTCTTTTTGCCCAAGTATTCCCAAAGCAGAGCTGAAAAAAGGAGTTAAGAAAGAAGTTTTTATTTCCTATTCTTAAAGGTTTTTTTTATCACCATGTTTAAATAGCAGAAAGAGCATTTTATGTTTACATAGTGGGTTTTTTTTTTTTTGAAGGATGTCTTGCAGAACACCTATGAAAGCTTCCACTTAAATTTTTCCGGTGTAAGAATGCGTAGTGCTTACATTAGCATACAACTTGATGATTGTTCAGTTACTGACAAGCGCTGAACTAGAATAGTTGTGCACTAAATTTGAACCTTGTCCTAGTTCATCTGCTCATTCTCTCTTGATTTATTCTCAGAGGTCTAATCTTAACCTCTACAGTTGCACATACAAATTCAGGAATGACAGTGTTATAGAAAATGTGAGTTAATTTACTTCTGTGGCCTTTTAGCACAAGGGAAATGTGCTGTTAAGTCTTTCTGAAGCCTTAAAAACAGGTTTGGTGGTTTTGTTGGTGTACATACAATGAACAGTTTCTTCTTTCAGAGCGTTTGTAAGGTCTGTGCTGTCTTTCCAGCTGAAATTTGCTGTTCATAGCCTCTGCTCTCCTTTGAATTTTTGTATATACAAGTAACTATATATGAAGTGAGTGCCGCAGTTACCTTCAGAGTCATTGTTCTGTCATTGAATTGTTGATTTTTTTTTTCCAGTCACATCACATTTACATGTTTGCTCTACATTTCAGTACCCCACAAAGCATAACTTTCCTTTCTTATCTGACCTTCTGTAGACTCTAAGAGGAAAAAAAAAAAATCTTAAATCTGTTTCATTGGAAATATTTTATAGCACTTATGGAAGCCTAAGGATTGGAAAGTTGCAGAGAGCCCAAAACTATTTAAAAGATTATCCAAATGTAATTCTTGGAAGTATATGACAGTCATACCAAATCAGGAACAAATCAACACTTTTTGTTGGAGTTTTCAAATCAGATTCCTTTCTGCCTGTATGTATTTTTTAAAAAAAGTAAAAAAAAGTAACTTCTTGATGCTCACGGTAACTTATAAATATTTACTTTTAAAAATACAGCCACATACACAGTAGCATGGGGGGGAAATACATTTGTAAGTAACAGTATCTAAACTTATAGATAATAATAAAAATAAACTCTTTTTACTGTTCCATGTTATATTTGATATTTAAAATTAAAAGCTCTCTGTAGGGGGAGGAATTTATTGAGGTTTTGGACAGGGATTAGCATCTTGAATTTTAGAGAGTTTGTCAGAAATCTGGGTGTTCTGAACTTCTGTGTAAAAGCTAGCAAACTTTTCAGATCTGCTTTAAGTTACCTTTAAAGATGGATCAGTTAGCTAACTACCTTGCTAGGCTTATGGTCTTGTTATTACTAAAATTGTATCTGTGCGTTATTGTCTTTTCTTTAGATGACGGGATCAAACGAATTCAAACTAAATCAAACTCCAGATGATGGTATTTCATCAGTAAAGTTTAGTCCAAATACATCTCAGTTTCTGCTTGTTTCATCCTGGGACACAACTGTCCGGCTCTATGATGTTCCTGCCAACACCATGAGACTCAAATATCAACATTCAGGAGCTGTCCTTGACTGTGCTTTTTATGTAAGTGTGTGAGGTGGCTTTTTTAAAATTATTGTTTTATAGACATATAGTGCCCAAGGTACATGAGAAATTGTTAGTCCCTGAAATTAAAGGGGTAGTGAAATCCTACCTGAATTCTAGGTTTAAAAAAAATAGCTTAATTCTGCCAATTATTTTTCTTTCAATGAATGTTGTTCTAGTCTTAAATATAGGTGTTTCCTGTGAAGGGTGCAGGCACACAAGTAATTTACTTCTGGCATAAGTGCTAGGCAAAAGTAATTTGAGCTGGTTTGTGCTGTTTCTGCAATAGTATAGTAAATTGTGTGCGTGTTTCTTACAAAGAGTTGTACTGGTAGTATATAGCCAGAAATTGTTATTCACAATAAATGCCCATAGCCAATTATTTTTTTTAACCTCCTCATACTGGGTTGTTTTGGAAACACTTGTTCTAAGTGAGCCATTTACCAGAGACTTGATTTCTGTATTTTTAATGCACTGGTTTTGAAATATGAGTGGTTTAAGTTTATTAGTGCCACTTTTGTTTTGCCTTTTTTTTTAAATAGAGGGTTTCAATTAGCATCTTCTTTTTTTGTGTTGTATTCTGGCATGTCCTCCAGTGACTTGATCTCGATGTGTTACTGAATGTTTTAAGGATCAGTTTAAATTTTTAATTCTGCTTGTGCTTTTTTCACTGAACACTTTGTCACATAGCTAATACCGTACTGTGGATCAACATGCAGGTTTTCAAATGGTTTCTAGTTTCCAAATTAGTTTTAGAAGGGTTACGCTTCAATTAGGTGGAACTGGCTTAGGTTGGCGGTCATTTAAAAATAAGCATTATGTGTTTTGCTGTTACAGAAATAGAAATGATTTGATATAGCCTCTAACTGCTTTTCTTTCTTTTTAGTTTTACTTCTAATTTAAAAAAAAAAATTGTATAGCTCAAAGTGCTTTACTTAAGCATTTTGCAAAGCTGCTGTCATCCGCCTGTTTAGATCTGGGACGGATCTTAACCCTTGTGTCTTAATTCCCATCTTCCCAAAGCTCTTGAAAGCAAGTCCTGTGTTATAAGCCTAAGAGATTAAATGTATAGCAGCCAGGGAAACTTAACACATGTCATAAGGTGAAATTTTTTGTTTTATAGGATCCTACCCATGCCTGGAGTGGAGGATTAGATCAGCAGCTGAAAATGCACGATCTAAACACGGACCAAGGTAAGCAGGTTGAATTCTGTAAGTGGTCTCAACAGCTGGCCTAAGCTTCAGATTTATATACTTACATGAACAGAATATGTTTCAAGTTTTTTAGATGGGGGATATTTAAGTAGTAGCTGTTTAGATGTTGATTATAAACCTCTATTGATTTAAGTTGTCAGTGTTAGTGCCCAGCAGTCTCCTTTGCTGTGCAGCCCTTTCTCATCACCGAGACACAGAACAAGGCAGTATTCCTTACGGTGTAACTGAAGATTGTGCTATAACACCTTTAATAGAAGGGTTGAATCTGTTGCTGCCAAACTGAGCAGCTTAAACTGCTGCTTAAACTTTTCCTGTGATGAATATTCATTGATGTATTTTACGTGTGTATTTCTTTACTTATTTTAAGGTGAAAATGGAAGGAAAGGAAGTAGCTATATACTTGTCACACTGTTGATTTAAGGTTAACATCATATGTGCCTTTATCTAGCAGAATAACTAGTGGCCCTAATAAGTGCTACCTAAAAGCATGGAAGTTCGCCAGAAAGTTTGGTAGATCCTTGTAGGACACCTTGAATTGGATTTCTGATGATAATCTTCCTCTGCCATAGGCTACTGTGTCTCAGTTAGGGGGAATTAGCTAAGCTGAACTAAAACTGAGCAAGTGATTTTCCAAAGGTTTGTGGTTTAGACGTATTTAGACTGATCTTTCACGTGTATGGCAGAATGTATATAAAGCTTTTGCTTTGTCAAACATCATGGCCTTATACTACATTTTTTTCTAACAAAACATTGCTTGAAAGTTACACTGTTCCAGTGCCTCATTGGTGCAAAATACGGAGCTAGTTTGTCTAACTTGTTTGTGTGTGTTTTAAAGAGAAAAGTGAATCTCAGCCTGAGACAAATGTGGTCACCAGAACCAGCCAATAGCCAGGGCTCGACAAACTTGTGTGTGCAGTAATGTTTTGAAAAAGGTCAAATAATTCTGTTACAGATGACTTTCTAGAAGTGTTTATATTTAAGTTATATTTTCATTAATATGTAATATTAATTCCTTTTCTTTCTTTTGTCATAACGTTAATATATACAAGCTTAAGTCGCTTTCTGTATTGTGTCTGCGTCACATGCGGTGATACCATTTGATACTGAACATTTCTTTATACCTGTGAAGATCTCTCTTCTTGGCTGAAGATCTTCTCTGTGGCTGCCTAAAATTCTTAACTTCCTTTCATAATCTCAGGAGACATAAGTTTAAATTTAGCATATCTGATCTTTGCAAAAGCTATGCTTCGAAGACTGATCTATCCGTAAAGGGACTCCTAGCATATCAATACACCCGTGGGAATGTCAGAAAATAGTGTGTTCGTACTGCAGTAGTGTGTCCTTTTTTTATTCTTTTTTCAACACGTTCTGACTGTTTCTAGAGCCAATAAAGTTACAATAAATTGTATTTTCTCACAGAAAACCTTGTTGGTGCTCATGATGCTCCTATCAGGTGTGTTGAGTATTGCCCAGAAGTAAATGTCATGGTGACTGGAAGCTGGGATCAAACAGTTAAGCTGTGGGATCCCAGAACTCCTTGTAATGCAGGAACCTTCTCTCAGCCTGAAAAGGTATGTACTGGGTGCGGTACTCCAGGTGATATGTTAAATAATACATCCAGCGACTGGTTAAACATCACCATACAGGACACTGTCTTAAACTGAATTGAATTTGAAAAGTTGTGTTTAATGGTTTTTAAACGGTGAAAATGTTGCATTTTAAAACATTTATATGCAGAATATATTGCGATTTTAGGGTAGGAATTTGAGCTTTCATCAGTAGGAGAGCACGACTTAATTCTTAGCACTCCTGATGGACCAAATTCTTTTAATTTAAAACAAACTTGAGGAAGGAAAACGTAACAAAAACAGCGTGTGAAATTGATGTAATCATTAATAATCCTCGGCTTAATTGTAATATGCACTATCGATTTCCTTAAACGTTAAGACTTTTAGGTATATCAGATCCTGGCAGTCATAAGGTCTGATTGTTTTGAAATGTGCATAGAGGTATAATATGCCAATTATATTGCCTGAAATAATATTTTGTTTTTTTCACTTGTATTAAAAGGTTGAACAGAATTGCTTGTATTGTAATTTACTTGTCGTTGTACTAATGCCTAGTAAATTCAGACATTCTCCTAATACTAAATCGTCTGTGCTAATGAGAGACCAAGAGAAATAAGGTAAAATGTAATGTCTTAAGCTTTTTCTAATGGTTATATGGTGTGTTAATCTTTTTCAGTGACACCATTGTAAGTAGTATAGAATTACAGAACAGTAATTTCTGTTTTTTTTCATAGACTCCTAAACACAGGCTGGATTGATGGATAATTTTACATATGAATATTTTTTTTTGCCTATACCTTTTTTAAATTGCATTTAGCTCTGTCACATCGTATTGTCAAGTCATAATTATGAGCCATCATTACGTTCCCTATTGCATCTAAATAGCTATTACTTTTGTTACAACATAGCTGAATCTACTTCTGGCAAGACCTTTGTTCAGAATAAAGTAATTGCATTATTTCTAGTTTTGATTTATAGTTGTGTGTAGCATGTAAAGAGCTGTGATAAATTGCTGACAGAATATCATATAATGGACAGCCACAGTGAATCAAGCTGCTTATTGGTTCAGCAAGGTTCATTATGTCATTTTTTTAATACTGCCTTTGATAAATGTGTACACCTACTCAACTGCATGACAGTGATTTCAGTTGATTTATGATTGTGTGGTGTAGAAAGAATACTTACTATACAGGTGTGACATCAGTTTGTAAAGAAGATTTAAGATATTTAATGTTTTTTATGCCTTTGTTTCCATACATGTATACGAACGTTTTTTATATAATGTTTATTAATATTTTTTGATCAATTTTTACATCAATAACGAAGGCAGATTTGAAAACCTGTCTTGTTAAAGTGTGTAACTTACTGTTGGCTCAAAGCTTTCTTTCCCTTCTTGTACGTAAGTGGTATTTGGCAATTGGGATGATCGGAAATTTTAGGCAACTCCTATGTGAGCATTTAAGACATTTCCCATCTTAAGACCTCACTCTTAAGAGAGAAGTTCAATAATCACAGGAAAGCATGCTGAATGAATGTGGATTGGTTAAAGGAAGCTTCATATACATATACACACCTGTTGGCTTAGTTTTTTTGATTAAAAATTAACTTTTTGAAAACACAATTTCTCCAGAAATGTTTATAGCAAATGAAAAGTTGTTTTGTCTGATATTTCAGTGCAGTCTTACCAGAACCAAGTATCTTTACTGGGCTTTATCAGAGAACCAGAAAGTGAAACTAGGTGCTTGAGTGAAATTGTACAAGCACATGCCAAAAGAAATTGAATCCTTCTGGCAGGGTACCAGATTTCTTACACTTTTGATTCTTGATCTGAGGTATATACAATATCTGTTTCTTATGTTTTTAGCTGCATTAGATCACTTTTGAAAAAGCTCATTCTTATAGTTTGCTCCTGTTAGCAGCTCAGTGACCTGACAGCTATAGGTAGCTGGATTCCATCTTGCTGTGTATCAATAATTTGTAATTCATTTGATAGCGCAGAGTTCTTGACTGAACCTTTTTTCTTTTTTAAGCATATTTCCAGATTAACTGCATCCCAAGTAATATTTGGAAACAGAGCAATTTAATGAGAAATTTGATAAGCAAAAATTGAATCTCTGAGCCAATCTTTGGAGTAGAGTTGAAATTCCAAGCCATAGTCTTTTTTAATGATGTCAAGCATATTGCTTCCCTCAATTTCACTTAGTTTTATTAAAGTATACAAAGTACTGGTTTTTTAGTGTTTTCTTGGCAATTTATTTTCCTTTATTAACATGAAGCTCAACTTGAAGTATTCTGTTTAAAAAGAAAAACATGTGATTACCAGATGGAGGAAAACTGAGAAGAAAATGTGTGACGTGGTACTGTAGGACTAAACTGCAGGATCATGAATTGGTAGTGGGGAATGCAAGCTGTGCAGATGAATTCCAATATCCATGCCCTTCCCCCCTCAGTTACTGTGTATCTATTTTCCTCTTGCCTTGAAATATCCAATAAACTTAATGCTTGAAATAATTTTTGAGGAAAACTTGAATAATACTGATTTCCCTTTTGAATTATACGTAAATACTTCTGTACACATGTAGCATTTAAAATGGGTAATACCAGCAAAAGGAAGAAATCTCATGTGTGGAAGATTATTTAGATATCACTGAGATCTAGAGACTGGTAATTGAACAAACGTGCTTGAAACTTAGAATTTGCACAAGTGCAAATGCATATTAATTTTTTTTTTCCTAAATTTGTTATATGTAGTATGGGACTGCGTTGGGCTTGATTTTTCAGCTATGTGCTAGGGTACAGAATTAAGGGTGAGCTTTTGAAATGCTACATCAGTGTCTTATCGCTAACCAGCTGCACACTACTGCTGTTTATCCCAAATTTGAGTTATAAATTGAAGCAAAGGGGAAATCTATAGCTATTATCTTTATTGTAATGTTACCTGTTTTGTTATTGCATATTGCTGATATTTTATTTCGTACAAAGAACAATGGATATCCCGGCTGATAAGCGTTAAATATTGTAATGTTTTTATTTTTAAAGGTCTACACGCTTTCTGTGTCTGGAGATAGACTGATTGTGGGGACGGCAGGTCGGAGAGTGCTGGTGTGGGATTTGCGGAACATGGGTTATGTTCAGCAGCGAAGAGAATCAAGTCTGAAATACCAGACCCGCTGTATCAGAGCATTTCCGAATAAACAGGTATGGGAACCATGTCAGTAATTATATTTCTGCTGAATATTCTTTAGGAAAAATGGTGGTTTATTTTTCAAGTGTTTTGCATCTTTCTCTCATTTTAAAAAATTTCTGGTCTTCAAAGTTTTGTAATCAAACTCTGGGAGGGGGGCCGGGAAAAATGGTGTTGAGGCCCCTTGTTCCAGGTTAACTCCAAGTTAACAGGTTAACTGAATAGTGTAGCTTAGGAATGTTTGTCACTGATTTACCAGCGTATTATGTTTTCATTTTTTTCCTCTGTTTTGTCTCCTTTTTGTAAAATAACGTGTTTAATGCAGCACAATGCTGACATATAATTAAAAAACAAAACA
>NW_008824986.1:11038553-11065365 GCF_000699105.1 Pygoscelis adeliae | reverse complement strand
CCCCCCCCCCCCCCCCCCCCCCCCCCCCGAGTTGCAGTAGAAGAGAGGAAGACAGAATTGGCAGTTGCTCAGCAGCCTTTATGCGTTGTAGCCCTAGGTTCTTCAACATGCTGTGAACAGGGGCAGGTTTAAAACTATGAATGTCGTTTATACATTTTTCTTCCTTTTTTTTTAACTGTGAGTCTGTGTCATGCACTCAAGAACCCATGATCCGTTATCAAGGTGGAATTGTACAATTTAAATGATCATACAGCTGTTACACTATGTTAACCTACATGGATCTGTGGTATTTCTCTTTCTGAAGTAAAGCAAGAAGATTAGCTTTTTCTGACAAATTTGGAAGGGAATTTTCCCATGTACATAGTGATAGTACAGGAATTGGGGGACTTAGTTACTTGTTCTTGAACTGGCATAAACGCTTTGTCCATTTTCAGTTCTAATTATAGTAAAAAAAGCTGATCTTCCAGATTGTGTTGTATTATGGGTTTTAAAGAGCCTTGCTATAGCTAGATACCATTACAGTCCTACTTCTGAAAAGGTCTATTATGGGCTTAACTCGGAAGTTATAATAAAGGCATCTCAGGTTGCTCTAAGTCAGGACTGTAACTAACTGGATAAGTGGACACCACTTATAACCGAGTTTCACTAAAAATACTATTTCAGCTTGAGTGTTTAGTTGCTAGTATAAAGCTCTTTTCTAATTTTAATGTAATTCTGAAACTAAATAGTCTCGTGACTATCTCTAATATTTGAGATATTTAGGCCCCAGGGGTTAGGTGGGCAAATACAAGGGGTTCTTAACTCTTAACATTTTTTTCCCCAAACCAACTTGTGTTTTGATCTGCAGGGGTAATTAAAAGCCTCACTGTCAGCTTAAAACTATGGTACAATGAGAATCTCTCAGAAAGCTTTTTTCTGCATTACTTCTTTCTTAGAAGCAGATTTTATTGATGATGCCATGGATCTATGGTAACAATTTCTGGTTGTACACAATTTAAGACTGTTTACATTTCATTTATTTGACTTTAGAGGGGTATAAGATAAATTGTATTGCAATCTCTTCTCCAGTTGTAAACTTTTAAAATGCGTATCTCCAAATTTTTTTGGTAGGGTTATGTTTTAAGCTCTATTGAAGGTCGTGTTGCGGTGGAGTATTTGGATCCAAGTCCAGAAATCCAGAAGAAGAAATATGCATTCAAATGTCACCGTTTGAAGGAAAATAACATTGAGCAGATTTATCCAGTTAATGCTATTTCTTTCCATAATGTCCACAACACGTTTGCTACAGGTAGATACTTGATTTTTTGTAACACTTGCATCAGTTCCTTAGTTTTGATTTAAACAGGTTAGCGTTTACTTCATATGCCCTTACTTTTTAAGCATGTAAGTCATATTTCTTGCAATGAGCAGAGTTTTTAAATTATTTGACGCAGTGAGAGTTAATTGCTTTAACAGGGATTTTGGGAAATACTCGCTGTGCTCTTTACTAAATTACGCAGCTCTGTATAACTCGTGTTTTTACTGACAAAGTAATTCCAGGTAGTTTTCTCTTTTTTCCTTTGCTGTATCTTTTCAGTCTTGCCGCTCTCCCAATTATAATTTACAAACGGTTTTTAAAAATTAATTTTCAGGCGGTTCTGATGGATTTGTGAATATTTGGGATCCATTTAATAAAAAGCGGCTGTGTCAGTTCCATCGGTATCCCACAAGCATAGCATCACTTGCCTTCAGCAACGATGGAACTACCCTTGCAATAGCTTCTTCATATATGTATGAAATGGATGACATCGAACATCCCGAAGATGGTATCTATATTCGCCAAGTGACAGATGCAGAAACAAAACCTAAGTGAGTATGCTTCACCTGTATTTGAGCCTTTCTGAGCATTCATCCCAAGATTTATTAATTTTCCTAAATTCATGAATAGCATTATTGATGCCAGTAGATAGTGCAGCTTGACAGTAGGGTTGGTTTTGATTTTATCTTGTTCGCCCAAGCTTTCAATATCCGTAGGTTGAAAGACATCTGATGGATAAAATTGTGCCTAGTTGTTTAGTAGGAGAAGAATGTCAAACTCTTATCCTTTTTGAATAGGTGCTATTATATGAAGCTGTGGAGTTATTGCTAGCTCATTGCTTCAAGAATTCAGGGAAGAATTCAAGAATAATTTATTTGTGTAAATGCTACTGTGTTTGGATATTTAAAACTTAGAATTAATGAAATCTTTACACACTGAGTATGCACCTAGCTGTCACAGTTCGAAGTGAATCTAGATACTGTTCTAGGAAGGTTGTGTAAAATCAAGGAAAAGCTTTCTCAGTTCCCGTGTATTGGAGTTTGCTGCAGCCCTCTGATAACACACTTTTCTATCATTGTTGCTGTCAAAATGGGGCAAACTGATTGATGAAGGTGAAAGATTTCTGTTAAGCTCGCTTTGGCATGAATGTTACATAGAAAAATTGCCGTCACAGTGCAGAATTGCACTACTCTTCATTATGCTAGCACAGGAGCAGTTGTTTTTATTTTCAAATTCCTGTGGTTTGTCAGCTGTGGCTTTTTTTTTTCTTCTACTACTCAGTGTCTTACACTTCATCTGGTTTTCTTCATTATTTAGTATCTAAGTGGCTACGTAAATAGACGCACATAAGTAATCAAAGTTCCTGAGTTTAAAACCTCGAGACCTCCCCCCCTTCCTTAAGTGACTTGTATATTGCTTTGGAGCAGCCATTTTATCACTGTGGAGATGGTGAAGAGGAAGTTACAGAAGAATAAATACATCATCTTTCACTTGGAGTTGTTTGTTTTAAAATAATTTTGATGCTCGTGGAAAAATAAAACCAGAACTATTTCAGTATTTATTTCTGGGCTTCCTCAAGCAAAAAAACCCCACACCCAAAGAAACCCCAAAGGTGATTATTGAAATCTGTTTTTAAAATCAGGTTTTACTTGTTACATACATTTGGGAGGGTTTAAAAAAAAAAGGTGATAGAAGAATATTTGCTGCTCTTGGTCTTGTAATAGTAAGAGCTGCTTTCAGTTATTTTTGTTCATTGCTAGTTATGGTTGCTAATTCTGTAGATGCTTCATTCTGCCCTATGAGGAGGTTAATCTACAATTAAACAATATTTCCTCTTGGCCCTCCATTATTTTCTGAAACAGATGGTTCATCATTTCCTGGGCTGTTAAACACAGCAAGGTTAAGGTTAGACTCTTGGGAATCAGCTAGTTTTGAATCTTATTAGGCTGTAGAAGGAAAACTAATAAGAATACTCCTTAATATCATTTTGTGACTGTAAACAATTATTTATTAGCAAACAATTGATCCCAGAAGGGCAAATTGTTTGAGTCAGTAATGAGCTGAGAAAAGACAGAGCATATCTGTGTATTTGGAAAATAATTGTAACGTAATTGCAATGCATTTAGACAGGCATCTTTCTGGACCTGTTTCTATCTTTAAATGAATTTCTGAAAACATTAACAAGGTTTATATGCTTTTCTGACATTTACAAGTTGCTTGTGCCAACCTTAGGGCACTAAGAATGATGCATATATTTTAATGTTACAGTAGTGTGAGTCATCTCTGGTTTATTCTAAAAATAAGTTACTTAGGACAGAGGACTAATAGTTGTTTCATAGTGATCTCTTTGCATATTAATTTAAATCACTTAGCATTTCTGCACGATGCATTCTTAAATGCATCAAGATGGTGCCATATTACATAAAGAAAACTTGGCAAGATCAGCTTTTTGATCACTAAATTATTATCTATTGTATCTTGATACAAGTGAAAGCGGTCTTTCTACACATTTCTGCTTTTATAGAAAGTTGAATGTTTTACCTGCTTATGATTACTCTAAAAATTGTTTGCTGAAATACAATTTATTTATTTCAGGTCTACTTAGACTTCTGGTGATACTTCTTCTCTACAAGAGGTGCCCACCTGTTCCTAACAAGACTAAACTAAAACAATAGAAGTGGGAAGAACAATCTTTGTACTGGTGTTGTTTCTTACTAAGAAATATTTGTTTGTATTTGTAGTATGTCTTAATCTGTCATTACTTTTCTGCTTATGTTAGTGAAAATGTTTTCTTTATCTGCTGTTTGTAGCTAAATTAGTTCAGTCCTGTAGGCAACTTTGCGTATACCTTTATAAAAACTTACCACATTTTGTAGTATCCAATTATGAAAACTTCCAGTAGTATCATAATTGTTCAATAAATATCTGTAGTTTTTTGAAAACTACTTTGTGTAACAACCTTCTCTGTTTGTGAAACAAACATTAAGACCAAACCTTTAAGTTGCAAGAATTCTTGAGTTCTAGATCTTCCTGATGGAAAATTTCTGAGCCTTTTGTCTTTTTCCAATGAGATGAACAGGGAATTTCTTCATTGCCTGGGGATGTTGGCTCTCCAGGCAATGTTTTCACAGGGCTATGAAAGCCTAAAGTTGTATTAGGTGGGCTTATTTATCTCAGTGACTTGATTGTTACTGGAAAACTGTTAACTGTTTCTGGAGGAAAGAACTTGAACACATGGTACTTTGTTTTTTTTCCACGTACTGCATAAAAGCCTAAAATTAATGATGCTTGGGAAGAATTGAGGGTAGAGGGGAGCAAATGTAGAGTTTCAGCCTACAGCTGAGTGGTCTGTTTGAAGTCTGCAGATCTGACCTGGTAGCCCAGGGTTTGTGGAGTAACACAAGTGGAAAGGTAGAAAAGAGGAGTTTCTCAGAGTGGAAATGTCATTCTGGCCACAAAACCCCATGAAAACATGCTGTTTCTTTGAATGTCTTGCTTGCCTTATTGCCAGTTGGTAAGAAGTCTAATCTGTAATCAAATTTTGTGTCAGCCTCTTGAGGATTTTGGAGTGGGGGGTAGGTGTGAGAAGATGCTTGAACAAATTAAAAATTTCTTGGGAAAGTAGTAGTAGAAAAACAACTTAGACACTCTGTGTGTGTTTGTTCTAAACAGGAATGTAGATCTGATCAAGAGACTAAACCTGCAAATCCATCTTCTGCTAAAAAATATATTCAGTGGTGCACATTCCTGACTGGTTTGTGGAAGTAAAGATAAATGCTTTCTGGTTAGTACCACCAATAAAAGTAGTCTCATCCAACTCTTGTTTGCAGAACAGACTGTCAGACTGCTCTCCTAATAGCTTGTATCAAGTGTTTGGGAAGTACTTAATACTTAAGTATTCGCTTTGTAGTGAATGGTAAGGAGGGACAGAACAAAACTCCTATGAGGCTTATCAAAGATGATTAAGGTGTGGGTATTTTGAAGCGGTGATTGGATTCATACTTCCAACTTCTTCTGAGTTATCGGTGCCTGCGTAGCCAGTGGGCGTAGTTTATTACCTTTAAGAAAACAAACTTGCTGACAACAGAAATGGTAACGGATTGTTCCAAAGAAGGTGGTGATGGAGAGGAAGCTGGGCTCTGTGTGTGCAGAAAGCTAACAAACTTGAGTTGTTACCAGATAGAGATAGTAAACGAGTTGTATGTGAAATACTTTATTATTTGTCATCAGCTAGATATGGATTCTTTGATAATATAAACTGGTTTTGATAGGTTTGAAAAAATTAACAATCTTGCTGAATTAAATATGAATAATGCTGTCACTCCAGTAGCAGCATCCAGCCTCTGTTCTGACAGATGTACACCATCCCTATTTCCTCCCATTTTAATTGTTTTTTTTTGCATGGACGGTACATGGCTCCGTGATATTGGGCAAAGGCTGAATTTTTGATGTCAGCTTAGGAAGTGATGACCCCTTGGCTTTTGGCTTGGGGTTTTTTTGTTTGTTTGTTTTTCTTGAGGAATGAGTTGATACATAGGGTCTGGGGCCTAAACATGGGAACCAAAGGTTTCTGCAAGAATGACTAGCAAAGAAATAGTAAGCAAAATCCCTGGTTTGAGGGAAGACTGTAGGTTGCCACAGCAGACTTCGTGTTAAGAACACTGTCGGCGTTCCAGGGTCCCAGACCACACTGTGTATGTGTGTGCAGATTTAAGTACATGCATATTTGCAGAGCAAACATACACAGTACCTGTTGCTTCTCCCATCTCCTCTCAGCTGAGAGAGTATAATATTACAAAATACAAGCTTGAGCTGACAAAAAAAAAATTATTTTGTTGTTACCTAGAAGTACAACAGTGACCCTGCTTGCAGAGAAAAGAGACCCAAAGTGAGGATGGGTCCAAATAAATTATGTGTGAAGGGGTCCAAATAAATGATGTGTGAAGGCAGAAACAGGCTGGGACTAATGAAAAGGTGGTTTAGCGATGATGTGGAGAAAGGAACATGTGAAATGGAGAGAGCATTGAGTGGGGATGTACAGGGGTGTAGAACTGTGGGGAACAAAGTGAAATAAGAGCTAGAGAAAGTAGGGGAAAACAAAGAAAGAATTCAGGGAATTCCAAATAGTTTGGTTAACAAAGTAGACACAAACATAACCTGGAAATGATGCCACCTGTGCAACTTTTCATTGGTAAGTATCGGGGGGGGAAAAAACTGTAAACGCTTGATGTACTGAGATCTGCGTGCTTCAGTGGACAAAGGTAGCCCAGGATATTTAGGAAGAAACGGATTGGACTTACTAGCTCTATTTTGGCTTAAAAATGGTAGGAAAATTCCTTGTGGTGTGTTGGTGTTTTATGTAAATGCTTGAAACAAACAAAGAGTCTGTAGAAAATAGTGAGACAACCGGGCATAACGGAGGAGAAGAGAAACGTTAGTTGGTCAGGGCTACAGCTGTGTCCGTATGCTAGGTACGAATATGTGCAGTTGGAATACGGATATTTCTTTTACAATATTAATCTTCCTTTTATTAGCTCTTTTCTAGAAATGCAGGTCAAGGCAGAGGTTCGTAAGCTGGAGAAATCATGAAACAAGGCTTTTCTGACCTATATAACAAGCAGCCAAACAAAGAGGATATACTGACTCTTGATGAGAGGAATTGAGATCTAAAAAAGCTCCTTAAGTCATTGCTTTTTGCATGGTGTTGAGGGCCATACAGAAAACATGGAGTCATAGCTGTCATTCTAATAGAGTCATCAATCACTGTTGACTGCTTGCAGGAAAAAATATCACGGGTTGTCTCTCACAAGAGCCTCATAACACTGTGGTATTAGAAGCCAAGTGGCATCTGTGCCCTGAATGTTACAAAAGCGTGCTGGTAAGTGTACTTTTTCCAGTTGGCCAGTACTTCAAGATAATCAGTGTATGGTTACTACACACAGGTCTGGAGCTCTGCTACATCTCAGACATGATGTTTTGTGCTGCTGCTGCAATTATAATAAATATATATTAAAAAAATGTGTCCTTTAGATGGGCGTTTTCCCAAGCAAAACCAGTCCCTGCTCTGAGCTCAAAGCTGAACTCTGAGCTCCGAACATACAGGCTTAAGTGATGCCGCTGAGAATGACCTTTCCAAAGCTGTGTAGCTGTTGCTAGGTCCATCTTCCTTAACTGTCTCACACTTTTGTAAGTGTCCAGTAGTTTTTACTGCCTTGAAAACGAAGGATTTTCTGTAGCTGTTCTGGAGTCACGTAGTCACTCAGTTCAACAGTAATTCAGCTGGTGCACCTGTTAAGATAGATGTGCAAAAGCTGGGTGTTTCTACTATTGGATACTCTTGCAAATGTGGACCTAAACGACATGTCCACCATCAGTGATGGGTATTAGCGGTCTGGAGCAGAACCTATTTCTTTTGACTAGCAGACATCTGTTCTAGTGATTACACCATTAGCTGCTTTTATGTTGTTTAGTATAATCATAACCACAACACTAGGAATTTTTTAGTTCAATATGCAACTGATATAACATCTAGTCCTCCAGCAAAGTGGCATTTACTTTGAAATGTGTCAGGCTTCTTTGCTCAAAATATTATTTAAGTGATACTTTATAATACATTTAGATATCTAGAATTTAGAAATGAAAAGTCAAATACAGGACTTGCCAGATACTCTTATAACTAATATGCTAAAGGCACTTCCTGTGAAATATGTCTTATTTCCTTAAGGCTATATGTGTGGCACTTTTTTCTATAGCATCAAAAGATACAAATGTGCTAACGCATGATAGCAACACAGGGGATGTAATAGGTCTTCAGAGTCTCCTGTGATTACCTGCAAAGTGGAAGGGAATAAACTGTTCTCCATGTCCACTGGGACTGGGACGAGGCATAATGAGCTTAAATTGCAGCAGAGATTAGTATAGACATTAGGAAAAACTTCCTAAGTGTAAGGATGGTTAAGCCCAGGAATAGATTGCCTGGGGAAGGTGCAGTGTCTCCATCTGTGGAATTTCTCAAGCACAGGTTAGACAAGCATCTGCCAGGAATGGTGTGGTTTTAACTGGTTCCATCTTCAGGCAGGAAAGATACACTAGTACTGATTGTACTTGTGGTTGTTGCACTGCTAAATTTGTCTCTGATCATTCATTCACCTGGCATTGCTCCTTTTACAGCAAACTAGTATTCTTTGTAACCGAGGCAGGGATTCCTATTAATTTAAAACTTTTAAATTCTTAGGCAGGCTTTTATTTTGCTCTGTGGTCCACACCACCATTAACAGACAAACTCGTTTCAGCTTTGAATCTGCCCGTGCTTGCCAGCTTACCCTGTCAGTGTGACCTGGCACACCAGAGCCGGCTGGTGCTGGGGAGCTCCACCTGGGAGAAAGCTCTGCAGAGCTGTCCTGTTAAACGAGACCATCGTACTTCTTAAATTCAATGTATGTATTCATTTTGTAGGCATTTCTGAATTTGTATAAGGTTAATAAAGCGGAGTACCTGATTCTTGTTGGCTATATACAATAATTGTAGTTTAAGCTTGCAGCTAGCTTCGCTGTCAGCTGGCACTAAACAACTCTTGTACCAGCGTAGCGTGTAGTCGTTTGTTTTAATCAATTCCCCACTTACAGAAACCCCCTATATTCCCTTTTGGTAAAAACAGAGCAAGGTAGCATCAAGTAAAAATAGAGCAATAATTTATTCACTTATGCTAAAGAGTTCCTAATAATTAAATTAAGCTAAGCAAGGGTTGCTTTTCCCTGCTTGTGTTTTCTGCAAACCACCGCTGTTCTGCAGCGACAACAATGCAACAAAGACAACAATTGCCTTATTCTCAGCGCTGTACAGATGCATTGTATGAAATTATTCTGGCTTGAGAATTTGTTCCCTAAATAGATAAGACAGCCAAAGGTTGAGAGAGAAGAAATATTCTCATTCCACAGATGTCAACAAAGGCACAGAATAAGGAAGCGAATTTCCTCGTCACAGAGCAAAGGCAGGACTTGAACAGATTTCTTGATTCCTAGCTCACGTAATTGGTTTAATTTTTTGCCTGTGTTGTAGACTTACTGTGGGGAGTCGTTTGAGTTAATCTTTTTTATTCCTGTGATGTAATTTTTTCGTCAATCGGACGAACAGTGCTTCTGTGTAAAGGTAAATGAGACCAAATTGTTAAAGGAGAGTTAAGATCCTTAGATGAATCTTCTTAAATGAAAATTTTTCTTATATGATCATACAGTATACACTATTGTGTTGATATATAGTACTGCTAAGTGGCATAAAGAGATTCCAATAGAATACAAAGATTGACTTTATTTACTACTTTAGTGAAAAATAGATGTAACAGGATGAAAGTAGGAAGTGTAGAGGCGTGCTTTTAAAAATAATAATAAAATGTGCCATCGTGCTTCTACATAGTATTATCTAGGCAGAAAAAATGTATAATTCAGGCCCTGCAAATCAAAGACTATTAAGAAGTATTAAGTAGAGAATTTGTAATCCGCTTTGTAAAGATAAAAAAAAATTGCACAGCTGTAGCCTGTGCAGCAGACAAAAGAATGGAGACATCAAGAATATATATATTTTATTTACCATGTTCCACACCCTCAGTTTCTGATGTCTCTTATGGATGAATCGGTTTTCTTGTCTCACACAGACGTTTCATGTTCTGCTGGGGAGTCGACGGCTGCGGTGCTACATGTGCAGCTTTGTGCGTTGTAGGATGCTTGTCTGTTGCTACAAAGCTGTTGAGAACCTGCAGGTGTATTTTCCCCGGAAGCAAACACATGGGGTATTTGTAAGCGGGAGAGGCCCCCCTGTTCCCAGTCCCGTGACGGCACATAGCCTATTCTTTGACATTTGCTTTAATATATAAAGTCACTGTTTTTAATTTTTTACTTGCTAGTGATAATCCATACCATCCTCTGCATCATTTAAAGATGTCAACTGGTGACACAGACTGTAATAAAATAGTATCAATACCTCTTGTATTTGTAAATTACACGTTTTGAGAACATGACTTTGGCTTTTTCTCTCCCATCTATATTTTTTTACATTGAGATTGTTTGATTCTTCATGCGAAGGCTTTATGTGGTGGCCTGCAAACACACGATTGTGGAAGGTGATGCTGCCTGAGCGGTAAGATAAGTGCCCTGTTTCTGTCAGACTACCTTAATTCCCGCTCATGACATTTTGGAGGGAAACACTGTGAGAAATATTTGTGGATAAACTTTTCAAAAGAAACATCTGGCCTTTTGCGCAAGAACCTCGTTCCTATACCATAAATTAAATGGCGGGAATATATCTGGGGAAATGTATCTATCCGTTCCTGTTTAAAATCTTTGTTTTTAAGATCATAGTGCTTGGTTTGAAAAATAAAAGTAGTGCTTAAATCCTTGAATTTTTCCCTCGGTTATAATGGAGTCACTGTTCTTTCCCTGTCATCTGCAATCCTCGAATGCTTTAATCAAATCCTCAGGATTTAAATTATTAAACATCTTTTTGGGATTACATTTTTTTATTCCTAATTATACGCAAAAGATATATATCATGAAATATGCAGCATGTAATTGTGATTAAAGCGTACGGTCTCCCGAAAGATGGGTCTAACAGTTTTATACATCCAAAATTTAATTAGGCAGATAATGGGGTTAGAAGTGAGATTTTTAAGGATGGGGTGGGAAAGGAAATTTTTGGAATTATTTTTTTTTTTGATGGAGGTGGAAATCAATATGGAAGGCTGCAAATGCAAATCAAAGTCGTATTTCTTTCCTGATCTCCACTAGTGTCATCTTTCTTCTTGTACGGACAATCTCGAGACCGATACAAAAACTGAATTTATCTAGATAGCGAACAAGTAATTCAATGAGTTGCAGAACAAAGTCTGGTTTTCTACGTAGTTGGGTTTTGTGGTTGTTCCTTCTTAGACGTCTGAGAAATCAAGTTTAGACTTAAACTCTTCCACAGTCAGGAGGAAACTTTTCGCAGGTAGATTTCCTGGCTCTTCCTCCTGGGCACATTATTAAAGGCTGTCTCCTCTGCTTGGCTGCCTGCTTTCATGAGGGATAAAGGAATTTGATATCTTTGAGACCTCCTTCCTCTGTCAAACTCAGTTGTAATTGGTCAATCAGTTCCAAAGTTATTAGGGGGATGAGAGGAGAAGGGGACAGGCAGACAGACACAGACAATTTCATTGCACGAATCTCATTTCCTTAGGAAACTGGCATAAAAAAAAAATCAATTAAGGTTAAGACCCTCCAGTACCCTTCTTCAATTACTTTGTGAGAGCAATGCCTTTTGCTGGGGTATCTATGATATACAATATCTTGATCAGTCCAGCATAGGATGAAACCTATTTTGTCAGTTGTTTGCAAGTGTCCAAATACAGGATAAAAACCTGGCTTTTCTGTAAACAGTAGCTGAAGTTGCGGAGCCTTTGGCAGCATCAAGATTAACCCGCTGCAGGTTGCATTCGATCAGACAGATTCAAAAGGACACAGCCCACCCTTTTTATTCCCATCGGTGAGCATAACGCTGGTGTTTCGAAGACCCCTCGTGTGCTTCAGGGCTACGTTCGCCATTGCTTTGTTCTGGGCGACATTTGAATAGCAACTGAAATTTCAGGCGCTGGTGTTTTAGGATGCACGTGAAAAGCCTCCTCATGACTTTCACCCAAAGAGAAACAGCTGCGTGATCAATTCCTCTCTCAGGGCAGAAGACAACGGCGCACATCTCAAGTATGCGGGAACTTTGCACCAGGGCTTACGCCCGCCAAGCTGCGAGGGAGGAGGAGGATGCTGGTTAGCACGTCTCGTCACATGCCTCTTCCAGCATGAGTTTCCTGCAAGCTGCGCTACTCCAAATGTCCCACCCATGCTTTTGTCTCAGCATCAGATGACCTTACACGCTGCTTATTAACCAGTTCCTCCTCTCTTGTCATGAGTGGTTATCTTTATTTCTTTCACATTCTGGAAATTTCACTGGTTTCCAAATAATTCTGTTTACCCCCCCTCCCCATGTCACTGACAATTTTTTGGTTAAATATTTAACATTTAATTAAGCCTCTATTCCTACAATCAGAAATAATTCAAATATAACTTCTAAGTGTCAGACATATTGAGACATTGAATGAAACCCTAACATTTTCACACGCCGTTTTCTGGACTGTCTTCTAAATCATCATCAAAATCCCAAACTAAAACAAAAAAACCCCCAAAATACCAAACCTTTTTTTTTTGCTGTTCTGATTGCAAACCAAGCCTATGCAAACAGTTTGTGAACTGTTTATGATCTCAAAAACAGCAGAAACAATCAATTTTCTGATATCCCGCTTTACCCAGCAGAGATGTCCAGATTCAACACTTTGGGGCTATAGTTCCTTTTTCTTCCTCTTATTTCAGTATTTGTTATGCTAACATCTTGTTCTGCTGTGGAACTGTTTACAGTAAAGAAAAAGCTACCCTTATTTGCCTAGAATCTCTATGGTGAGGGTTTGGGGTTTTTTTGTGGAGAGAAGGAAATGAAGGATGAAAATGTTAATAGAGGAAGCATACATGTTTCAGATAATGCATTATATGTATCCCCTTATTTCTTGTTTTACTTCTCTGCATTTTTCATTTCTCTAAGGACATTTTATTAAAAAAAAGTGTTGCTTTTCCTGTGCATCAGCTTGAAGACATTTTGGTGGGACTTTGTTATAATGTCACTTCAGTTATTTAGTTCCTCATGGAGTGATGTGGAACCAGGATTCAAACCCTGACCGAGACCTTTTGAACTCAGGGGAGATCATCTCAATTTAGTGACTTGCTATAAAGCTTAGAGACAATTCCTCTGGCTAAAATCAGTGAGGAAAACCTTGTTTCTCTTGGCACAGGATCAACCTCTGCATCAAAATGGTGGCAAATAATGTTTTCCAGATTTTGTTACTACAGCATCAGAATCACCTTTACAGGTGCATAACGCTATTCCTAAAACAGAGATTGTGGTTTATGTCATTTGCATGTAATGCATTATCATGGCCATTATTAATTCCCTAGTAAATATTTACTATTAGAAAAAAAATTGCATTGCAGGACAGTAAGCATCTATCAGCAGGTATGCTTTTTTTTTTTTTTTGAGCTGGCTTCTAATGCAGCAGCCTTTCATCCTTCTATATAAGATTTACATTTAAGCGAGAATCTTTCACCCGTTATCTATAATGTATAATTATAAATACATTGTAGTCTTGAGTAAGTACAATTAAAAAGGGTAGTTCGTTTCCCTCCCTCTCTCCCGTCCTCCCACCCAAGTCCTTAGGTTTAATTTTCATGATTATGTTAGATTATGAGTCATTTTAAATCATGGTATCCAGTAGAGACTACTCCTACTCTGCAGCTCTTTTCAACAGTTGTTTATGGTAGTTTCAGCCTCTTTCTGCCTCTCTGAGGCTCTTTATTTTTAAAGCAAGGCAGACAAGGCCTAAAATTATTCCATTAAAGAGGTGCAATTTTTGTAATGGGACTTAGAGTGCTCTGCAGAAGTGCAGGCAAGTTTCTTCAATATCCTGAGCATTATTCGCTCATTTAGTTAAATGATGTTTCTAATTCCCTGGTAATTACATGTAATGAGGCACTCTTTCTCTTCGTGATGAGACTTTAGCTTAATATGAGATGTCGTATTTTTTTCTTTTTTTTTTTTTTTTAGGGATAATTACCCTTCCCAGGAAAAGCAGGGGGTTTGTTGTGCAGAATATATAGCAAATTATTTTATTTCCTGCCATCTTGACTGCCAGTAAATTATAAAATTAAGTTTCAGTGGAGCATTAGCACCATTTTGGAAAGGCTTGAGATTTTTTTTTTTTTTCTTATTCATGTATTGATGTCCTTTGGGACTGTTGAGCTATTATTCATAGAATAGATGTTTTTCTGCCAGTTCCTAGTATTAGATGGTATTGAAGTAGCAACATAGGTTTAATTTTTTTTTCTGGATATTATCCAATGCAGAATGGTCTTGTTAGTTGCTTTTTATATCAGGTAATTACGAAGTTTTACTCCCCCCCCCCCCCCCGGTGACTAATTAAATTTATTTTTATGCATATTATAGTATTAAATGCTGGGGGGCCTTTTGTTTTAAATTCTGGATGGCTGTTCCTTCTTAAATTTCTTACACTTGAATAACATTTAGGGTACTGGAATGAATGAAAAGCTGTAGGATACATAAAGTTAACAACAATAATGCAGCATTTAACTTCAATAAAAATAGAATCAACAGTAATTTTAATTACTCTGAATTTCCTATCTTTTGTCAGTGTCATTTTCTTCCTGTTATTCTGATAAGATGATTCTTGTCTGCTTTTTTGTTTTTAATTCCAAAATACTGTAGAAATTATGAATGGAATAGCATCTGAGAATAAAATTGCGTAAGGGCAATCTCTGCATTAGGAGTTGAATTGCCATTTAAAAAAACATTTAGTTGTCTAATTCTTACAGAAAATCTAGGGATGGATTTATCTTGCCTACCTTTAGCTATCTAAAAGCAAGTTTTTTAGTCTAAATGAGGAATCCACCTGGGCTCCCCCATTTCCAGTTTTTGAAGTATTGCAAAATAACACCTGTTTGTGCAAGAAACTTGTATGAAGGGTGAGGTCTATTGGTCACAGCGTTCCTGCTAATTCATTTTTTTTTCTCTGCTGTGGCTTGAGATATGACTTACAGCTTTTGATGCCTGGCAATGAGCAAAACCTGCGTTCTGGGTGTATCTGGTTTGCAGGTGGACTTTGGGCAAGTCACTTTGCCTTCTCCACATCAGTCTCCATCAATAATGGTGTCAAGGACAGCAATCTCCTCTGCAAAGCCCTATGAAAGCTACAGGCTGAAATTATTATATAGCAGCCAGGGCCAGCATTGTTACAACTTTCTAACACCTTTGCAACAAATGTTACTCCTGGCCATACGTGCAAGGCACATCTGCTCTATGTGCTCACCTTGCAGGAGGAAATAAAATCAAAATCCACTTGTATGGGGGAAAACCTTATTGTCTAGCAGGGGTGGCTGGGGAGGGAAGGGGAGAAAGGAAGGTGACGTTTATCACCAGTCTTGTGTGACTTCTCGCTTGCTCTCTCTCTTTGGAAGAGATTTTTTTGCAGTCAGTTGGGAAGACTTGCACTGCTCATCCTGGCAACAGCATGAGCCTATTGGTAAGAGGCGGCCATGGAAAACCCTTTATCGAGATGAAGATATATATGTCTATATGTGATTATATTGCATTTATACCCTTTTAAGTCAAGCAGACTGTCTACGTGCTTTAAAATATGTTCATTTAAAGGTTTTGTAGGGTCAGCATCAGAATCTGTAGTGATTGAAGGATTAAGGCTTGAAAATGGTGGGCTCCTGTATCAGAAGTGTACTTTTTCTGTCTAAGAAACCATGATGCTGCAAAGTTCTAAATATAAAGGCACATCTTCATGATAAAACCAAGATTTTGAGAGGCTAAAGTGCAATCAGCGGTAGAAAATAAATGTCATAAATAACTTTTTGATCCCAAATAGTGTGACCCCAATTCTATAGAAAGAAGCTGGAAAAATATGACTGCATCTCACTCTTTATTTCATCTTAAGCAATTTGACATCAATCAAATGACTATAGAGGCAAAGGCATGAACGTTTATTTCCCAGCCCACAGGATTGCTGTCAAATTGCAATTTTCAAAATTGGAAGAGCCGTTAAGCTAGATTTTCTCCATTTTCTTCCTAGTTCTTTCCCTCAAACTTTCAGAAATGTGCCTCTCAATTTTGTAGTGTATTATTCTACAATGTGTGGGGAAATTAAAGAAGCTCCTGAAAAAATTCTTTACCGTGCAGTGGTAAAATCTGCTTTTCCTGTCTGCAACTCGGTATATAAATCTAAAGGAAGACTACATCAAAGAAGAGGGAATGAATGAAATTTGAGCATTAAGATATTGCCCTAGTGAGGTTGACGGATAAAAGAAACAAGTTTGGTACATTCACGTTACATGATTTAAAATTGTCTGGCTATGACTGGTTACCTCCAGTCTGCTGCAACTCAAAGCAAATACTCAGACCTGCTAAGAAGGGGAACCTGGTACCTGGTGGTTATATTTTATGGGTGTCAACTTTGAGTAAAAAGTTTTCCTCAATATTATTAGGGAGGCAGGACATGCATTCATTAAATGTCTGTTGCGTTGAAACAAATGAGGCAGCCACATCCTTAGAATACAGAAGTTCAATGAGAAACGTTTCAGGTTTTACTGGCGTTATCCATCTACTGTTGCTTTTGCAACAACAGAGTTTGGGAAGTCCCGGTGGAGATCTGTGCTCCGTTATAGAGAGAGCTATAGAAACCCGCCGATGCAGCACCCACCCAGAAGAATTTACACTCAAAACAAATGATACTGGTGATGGGAATTACTCTCGTTCTTTACCAGTCAGTCTCAGAAGTAATGCTCTGAGAAAGTGCCTTCTCTTTTATTAATGCACTTGTGTTAAGTGGTGTTTATGAGGAACATAACCACCCTCTCAATTGCTACGATACTTTTGGAAGTACCTAAACCTGATCCATGCTTTACTTTCTCTTAAGTTTCTCTAAGTTTCTGAAAGCCAAAGCTGCTTGATAGAACTGAGCAGATCAACGCTTCCCTCATCTTTAAAACCAACTATAATGTTCTCCTGTCTTCCAGTTGTCACAGTCTGGTAGTAACTTCAAAGCCTGCCTAATATATGCAATTTTCTCTTAAAACAACAACAACAAAAAGCTTCTAGTGGAGAGAGTGCCCATCTCAACTTGGTGACCCACATTCAGCAGTGAACTCTGCTAGAAGGTATTCCAGCTTCTTTCTAGGATGCTGCCACAACTGTTGGGGTGTAGAGTTGTTTTGAGATGGCAGGTATGATGCAGGAGATAATGCTCAGCACCACAACTGGTTCACTTTTGTATTTAAATAGTAAAAATAATTAGGCTTATTTTGCTACCATTTCACACTGCTGCAAATCTGTAGGCACTCCCTGTGTTGCCTGATGTATTTCGAGCTGTTGACCCTGGAGCAAGAGTACCTGTCTGCCGGTTTTACCCAGGCTCCAGAAGATCTCCCGAGCATGTCACCAGGTCGTTCCCATTAAAAGCTTTCTTAGGTGGCCATAGTCCACTTGGATATTCTTGGTCTGTCACTGACGAAGGAGCTGGTACCCAAACAGAGCTAAGCCAGGCACATCCCTATGCCACGAGAGATGGGTATGGAGTCCCAGGCATTTGGGCGCATCAATCATTTTCTGGGAACAGAGGACTCCCAAGCACATGATTTCAATGCCCAGCTGCAGGCAGCTGACAGTGGCCTGCGAGCAAAGGCCAGGATCCCCCCATGGCAAAGCAGCCATCAGCTGTGCTGCCTGCAGTTGCTGCCTGCAAGCCTAGCTGCAGGCAGGTGGCTGATGCCTGCCTGCATCCCAGCTGCAGGAGAGCTGGAGAATGGGGCAGGCGGTGAGCATGGTGCCGGTGGGGAGCAGAGTGCCACAGCCCAAGCACAGCCTCTTTAAGCAAAAGGGAGGAAAGAAGATCCCAAGACAGCAGGCTTTCCTGTCCAAGCAGTAATTATCCCTTCCTCTTCTGAAATATTACAGGATTTGGCCAGAATAAATGATAAGCAGCCTGAGGGGAGAGCAAAACCAAAGGATACAGTTTTGGCAGAGACTCCTGCGAAGCTCTAGACTCCAGGGACAAGGCCAGGTTTGCCACGGAAGCGCTGGCGTTGCAGATATCCCTGCACCAGAAGCCAAATCCAGAGAATCTGGAAGTTCTGCCATTGTCTTTGCAGTTTTCTCTGTTTAGTATTTCCTACCGGTAGAAGTCTGAAGGATTGTAGCATAGGGATTGCAACAGCTTCATCATGTAGCTGGCTGCAGATGGAAGCATAAATCACAGCAACCACATGGCAGCAGGGTGTAGGGTGTGTGTGCAACCACTGTAACGTGGCTGGGGAGCAGAAAAGGAGTAAGGGTAAGTTAGGCTGATACAGGAGGCTGGGCTTATCAGTACCTGATTTGCTATTTTTCAAATACTATTTTTCCTGAGGTACAATGTTTGGATTTTCCATTTTCATCTCCATCTTAGTCTTTATTTTGCTCTAGGAATTTCCTGATGAAGGAAAAAAGTAAAAGAGGATGGGAGTGGAGAATAGGAAACCCCATCTATGCCAATTGCTCATATTGTCCTTTTTAGATACTACCCTTTTGGGAGGCTTCAGTATAAAACCCTGAAAAATCATGGTAATTTGTGGTTTATTCCAGCGCTTAAATATTGACAGAGGTCACCAAGTTAAGCTTGTCTTGCTTGCCGGTATTTAAGCATTCAGATATGTAAGACAAACAGTTTTGAACAGTATAGCGCTGGAGAATTATTCACTGTTCTTGTGTGGAAATGGTGATAAATAGGCTAAAACTCCCTGGTTTTGCTTTTTGGCTCCATGCTGCAGCTGAGCAGACTGCCAGGATGGTTGCTCTTCATGCCTGCCAGATGTGAGACTAGGAGCAGCTGTTTGGAGAAGGGTCCACCCTCCAGGGCAGTGTAAAGAAGGAGCAGCACTGCTCGAGGGTGAGCCTTTCAGCCTGGCCTTAGTCTGGAAAGTCGCAGGTTGCGTGCAGGCTTTGCAAAAGCCTGGTAGTTGTCTGTAAGGCAGGAGGAAGGTGGACTTTGCTGGTTTTTGCTCTCCTGTAGTAAGTGGTCCAACAGCCTCAGATGCTACCAGTCATGGTAGCATCAGTCAGTATGTGGAAACCTGTCTGCCAGGACTGGACTAACTCCAACACGCCTTTCACAAGGACTAATTAGGAGCCATCAGATTAAATTCACTGTTACTTTAGTAGAGTAGCTCTAAGCCAATGGCCTATAGGCAAAAAACCTGTTAGTAAATCAGAGAAGTAACCATTTGTTGACATTTCTGTCTGTTAGCCCCAGACATCAGCCGGTATCCTGATGGTAATGTGGCTCTTTGTCATACGCACTTACACCACTGCAGATTGGGATGCTCAGTTCAGATTGTTACAAATGCCTTTATCCATTCCCATTGACATTTTAAACAAACGGTGATATATTTAGTACAATAATTACAGTTATTTGATTACCTTTCTTTTAGCCTGAAGTAGAAGGCAACTGACAGATGTGAATACCTCTGAGACCAATACTCTGTAATAAACTAACATTATTTATTACAAGATGCATTTTATTAATAGGAATTGGCAGTAATTAATTCACTAAAGTTGATGTTACTAATAATTACATGTAATTCATGAAATATTTATGAAAGAAAACTGTGTATAAAAATGACGCAAAGGTCATTTAGCTAATTAGTTAATAAATATCACCAACATTTCTAGTGAGTCTCTCTAATTCTGAATAGTTTCAGATTTTCCTTAGTAAAATAATTTTTGAAATATTTTTTCTTCGTACATGGCATCTTGACATGGCTGCTAACATTTCTGGTTATTGTTTTGAGCCAATGTATGTACTGTTTCCTTTGCTAATTCACTTTGTCCTCTTTCCTTGTCCATGGTGAAAGATCCTAATTGGAGATAGCACTAGCTCAATCTAATTTAGGTTATCAGTGAGTTGTGGTGTCTCCCAGTTTAAGGATATATGAATATATCTCTGTCTTTTTAACTTGATTCCACTGACTTTCCTTGGAATCAAATAACCATCATCCAAATTAATAGCTGAACTGGAAAAATCTTAGCGTCATTTCTGCTTGCATTGAATTCAATGACAAAAGCTCCCATTGACCTTGTGAGGTGCAGGATCAGACCCTGGGCTGTTGCACGTTCATGCCTTGAACAGTAATATTGCACTAGTTTGTGGCAGCCTTTGTCATAGGATAAGCCGGTGATATTTGTAGAGTAAGATGCAGAATGAGGTTATCTTGTCGATTAGGTTATCCTGTGTAATATAGGCTATGGAGGACTTCGCCCTGTTTTGAATTAAGCCAAATGACTTGTGTTTGCCTAACGCCAGTCTTTCAGAGATGTTCAGACATGATTTGAAACACTAAGAGCCAGGAAATCCACCACATCTTTTTGTCATATGCTCCAACAGCCAACCGTGCTCACCCTTCAAACATGGATGGATCTGGCTTCAGTTTCTTGCTGCAAGTCAAACACAAATTATTAGGCTCGATGAAGGGTTTGCCGTATAAAATTCCGTGTTGTCTTCTGAAGAGGGGCAGACTTGGTGGTCTAATAATGTTTGTTTCCATGGGGCTATGAGAACCACCTTTGCACTTTCCTCATTCTGGCACCGGTTTATGCTCAGTCATAAAACAGCCTTCAGCAGTCAGCCTTTTGGCAGAGAAGAGAATTGCTTAAGGACTTCAGGGATGAGGAGGTGAAGAGAGCGTCATGCTCACCGCCTTAAATCCAGGCGTGAGGAGTGGTGACCAAGGGCTGAGGTCACTTCTGCACGCTGCTCTGTGGGTGGGTAAAGTGGCTCTGGTGCAGGTCCAAGCAGGGAGATGGACACAGGGGTGCCATAAATCAGGGAGGGGCTGGCCTGTATTCGTAAGCTTTCTTGAATAGTTGTCCTCTGGCTTGATGTTGCTGTACTGACCAGAAACAGATTGCACTGAGACAACCGTCACCATGAGGTCCTTAAAAGCAAACCTGTGTGTGGAACCACAGTTCCTCTTGTTTTGTGAATAGGAGACCACTGATTGATGAGGAAACCTTGGTCTTCAGTACTGAGGGCTTACGTTTCTCACATGTGACATTCACAGTAACAAAATGTGCCTAGGATTCCTCCCTTTATTAAGAACCTGTCCACATGGGATACTGTGTATGATAATGTCTTTCATGATTGTCTGCCCACTGATATTCCAAACATACATAGATCAAACTCATAACTGATATCTATGATCTACGCATAAACTGAGTTATAGGTCTGTAACTGGTCTGAATCTGAACAGCCTCACCAGTGTCTCATGCCTTATTCAGTTTTTGTGGACTAACTTTGTAAAATAAATCTTCTTTAACTAACAATTTTATTTTATGGTAAGATCTGATACGGAAAATTTTATTACATTAGACAATAAAATGTATCTGGGTAGGCCATATAGTCTTGAATGGCTAATGAGCATCAATAGAAATTACTCTGGCTGATAAACATTTGTCTTTTACTTAATAGCTGTTACGCTTTTTAAGCACAAATTGTGCCCCATTAAAGTTGAAGATGCTCAGCCAACAGGACAGCACACAACCTTGCATTTCCTGCCAGTGGGGTTAGCTAGTCTTTAACATAATGTGTTCTGCAGAAGTCATTCATTTCTGTGCAAATACATTTCTATGCCATTTCTCATGAAGCAGCAGAGATGGTATTGTGCCTTGTGGTCTGTGTTTATGTGGATGAAACTGGCGTGCAAGGGTTTTCCTTGAATTGTTTAACTTTGAGAAGTAATTTTCTAGAGGAAGAGCTGGTACACAAGAGCATTTTTATATCTTTCTGTGAGTCAGTGTGGAAACACCTGTGACTGCAGCAGGGCAGGAGCGTGCTGGCAGGATCCAGCCCCGTTCAGTGGCCTGCCAGGGACACAGGTGAGGGGGTAGCAGTGGTACTCGCAGGGGGGTCCTGTAGTGGAGCCCTCTGTTTTACCCTTCACTGTTCAGCCATGAGCAAATGGACCCAGGCCAAACACCTGCTGTCTGTGTTACCTTGCTACCCTGTCAGGTCATGTTCCCTTTAACGCACAGGTGCAAAATGGGTCTTGAAAGAAAGAAGTCTCTATCCAGTCCTTGCTGAACAGAGATGCATTGCCTTCAGATGGCGAAGGCACGTGGCAAAATGGTGCTGGTGATGTTTGGGGTCTGGATGTTACTGTCTACTAAAAACTTGATGGAGGAGCTCAGATGAAAGACCTGAAGGTGGAAATCACATCTGCTAATATCAGAAATTAATTACTTTGGCTTTGCTCTTTCCAACTCTACTTTTAACAAAATAATGATTTTTTTTTTTTTGTGAGCCCCCCTAAAGCTTCGGGGTCATGTTCCTCTGAAAGGATGCTGGACAGACAAGTGGAGAGAGAAGACAGTAAGAGAAAATAAACAGACAAGAAAGGATGGAGAGTGCAAGGCCATTCCTGACTTTTGGCTTCACCCCTTTTGTTTGGCCTTTTCCTGATGGGGAGAAAGCTCCTCGGGGCTCTGCTGGCTCACATTATTTGCAGCTCTCCTTCAGCTGCTGAGACGTACCCCAGAGAGTTAGGGGCCTGGACTGGCCAGGCTCAGGCACTTCCAAATGCCATTGCTTTGTATGCTAAGATACCAGTATATACAGAATAATACACTGATTATCGCAGGTCTACTTTCTTTAACATGAACAAGCATCAATGTCTAAATAATATCAAAACAATAAAATGACCGCCATAAGGTATGGATTAGAAAGGAATGATTGCATTTAGTAATGAGTGTCGTGGTTTAACCTCAGCCGGCAACTGGGCACCACGCAGCCGCTCGCTCACTCCCCCCGCCCCAGTGGGATGGGGGAGAGAATTGGAAGAGTAAAAGTAGGAAAACTCAGGGGTTGAGATAAAAACAGTTTAATAATTGAAATAAAATAAAGTAAAATAGTAATGATAATAATAAAAGAATATACAAAGCAAGTGATGCACGATGCAATTGCTCACCACCACCAATGCCCAGCTAGTCCCTAAGTGGTGGTCGCTGGCTCCTGGCCAACTCCCCCCAGCTTATATATGGATGACGTCACATGGTATGGAATATCCCTTTGGCCAGTTTGGGTCAGCTGTCCTGGCTGTGCCCCCTCCCAGCTTCTTGTGCACCTCCTCGCTGGCAGAGTACGGGAAGCTGAAAAGTCCTTGACTTAGTATAAACACTGCTTAGCAACAACTAAAGCATCGGTGTGTTATCACATTAGTCTCATCCTAAATCCAAAACACAGCATTGTACCAGCTACTAGGAAGAAAACTAACTCTATCCCAGCCGAAACCAGGACAATGAGCAAGGAGTTCTTAACCCAGTGGTCCCTGCTGAGGTGCCCCCATCCTTGGCTGATGGCAGTCCCTATGCAAAACGCATGTCACTCTCTGTGGTGTTGAAGAGGATGAGCTAGAGCCATATCAATCTCTTAGTCTTCCCCTAGTAAATCCATCTCAGCTCATTAGTAAATGACAAGATTTGGTCTTGCATTATTATATAGCCTAACTGAATAGGGAAACAATTTTCTGAGATTATTTGAATTGCTTGCCTTGGAAAATAAAAATGAAAAAGCTCTTGTTATTTTCAACTAATAAACAGACTCTCAGGAGAAAAAGCTTCAGCAGCAAACAGAAGAAACGGCAAAACAAGATAAGGGAAATATGCCCATGAGGGTCTGTCGTACAGAAGATGTACAAATCCATGGTACCTCTTCCTGATATGTAAACCCTTTTAGCCTTTACTTCAGTTACAAACAGTCTTCCTGATGGGCAATCACTTTGTAAAAAAACTGAACAGGCAACTGGTTCTGATAGAACAATTTTAAACTCTCTGTCTCCTTATCTTCTGTCGACATCATTTTTCAGAAGGGGCAACAGGACCAAATTAAATCGTTTTGCTGCAGACAGTCTGTCTGTCTGATTGCATTGTGACTGTTGCCCATTTTGAAGATTTTCTCTAGCAGTTTAAAACTAAGACGAGGGGAAAGTTCATGTGTACCCACGCACACAGATGCACACAAACCTGTGCCTCCCTTCCCCTACTCTTACTCAATTATGAGATACATTTACAGCATAAGAAATTCAGGGTCCAGTTGTTCTACCCCATGGCCAGCTCTGTCTGCTTGAAAGTGTCAGAACTCCTCCCCCCCTTTTTTTTTCAAAGCCAGGCTAAGAGCTTGAAAGAAAGAAAATAATGAGAAGATGCATACGAGTTAGTTTAATCCAAATATTTCTTGTGGAAAGAAGCATAGGGAAGTGTGACAGGCAGCACTCGGATCTTCTTTCTCGTGTTCACACTAAGACAGGAGCAAAAGGCTTGGTTGTCTTTTGTCTTTGGTGTTTCTTATGCCTTCTCATCTCTGAAGCCTAGCATGTCTGCAGAAAGTTTGATTTTTGACTGAGATGCAGCTGTTAGAACTGAATAGAAACAGTGAGCGCTGTGGAAGAGAAAGAAACTGGGAAATGTGGTGCGCTGCAGCCAGCAAATGGATTTGGAGAACCTGATTGCTGTATAACAAAAGAAGCCTCTGGGATGTATTTTACTTACTGGCGGAAAGGAGAGCGCTGTGGTCTTGGGACATGTTTCTAAGGCCTGCAATGCACAATCATCGCCTTTGGATTGTGTCCAAGTGCTGCTCAGAATCCTGATGGCTCTTGAGCGGCATTAAATCAAGATGGATGTCACTTTACATCTCATTGCGAATGCACTACCTGGAGCATGGGTTTGCATGTAGCATTCCTTTTCAAGCAGAGACTTCTGCCTCGAGGGAGGTTTGATCTAGCTAGGAAGAAAGGAGGGAAATCTTTTCTTGTGCCCCAGTCTGCTAGTCCCTCGGTGTATAACCAACTATGATTCACCAAATCCTCTTCCTCAAGAACTTTGTGTTGTGTTCAGGGCATCTAGGTCAATGCTCCTTAGCATGCCTCTGTACGGAGGACATAAACAAGGAAAGCAGATGAGCTGTGTCTTCAGGCTGGAGTGATTCCTCGCTGCTATAACAGTTTTAGTAAGCTATTATTGTGTGTTGGCCTCTATTTCAGATCACCAGCTTCCGTAATTGCTCATACAGGGTGATGCTCTCTATGTGTTCTTGCTGAAGACTTGCTTCTTTGTTTCTTAATGTCTCAGAAAGTCATAAACTACCGAGTGAAATCCTTCCAATTAACTTTACAGGGACAATATAAGTACCCGGGGAGGGAATATTTCATAATTTCTATGTTGGGAACTAACTTCATAGTTGACCTAGTATTTATTCTTGTATTTATGTAAACCACAGGTGTTACCAGTAAAGAAGCAAACATGGAAGACTGGTAATTGTTTCTTCAACAGCAAATTAACATATATAGAATGTATTATTAATGTATTATTAAATATACAGATAAGCAATATATTTTTTTAAAAAAGAATGAATGGTCTGTGAAAGGAAAGACAACGCATTATTAAGAGAGGGTCTTCACCATCTACTCCCCTGTGCAGAAAGATATCTTAACCTTAACCAAGGCAGCTTTAAACAGAAGCGGAAACCTTATCATATCTACTCTGGAAGTAAAAGTGAGGCAATAGCTAGGTGGAAGTGTATAACAGCGGGAGTTTCAGTTGTCAGGTGCCTAGGCAGGTGCTAATTTCCAGGAACACGTTGTGTCTCGGTGGTCTTTGCATTGAGTAAGCGTAAAGGAAAGGTTGACATCCATTCCTGGTGTTGGGCTTGTATCAAATCACAGAACGATTTAGTTTAGAAGAGACCTCAAGAGACCGCATGGTCCAGACCTTGCTGAAAGCAGAGGTACATCCTCAGGTGGGCTCTGCTCTCACTGAAATTCTCTGTGCTACTGGGTCAGCATGAAGCCACTTTTACAGAGCCAGGCATCTACTCTGAGACAATATTGGGAAATTTCCTCATTTGGAAAAGGAAAATGACGTTATTATAGCTGGGAATTTAAAGAAAACTGTGGGTACTGCACATATTTTTGGGTATGAATTCTGGCTAATTTTACTTTTGGCATCAAGTGAAAAGAAGTAAACTACTGTGCTCTGCCATTACAGCCTGTCTCTGATTGTGCCCATGTTGTGTGGTATGTGAAAGCAGTGTCTTATTTGATGGCTATTCAATAGGGTGAAAGCCTTTTGGTGTTGAATTAGTGGATGTTGGTCATCGAAACGTGGGTCTAAGTAAAATAGCTGCAGTCCCAGCACAGGCACGCTCTGTGGCTAATAGACAAGGTCAATATGTTCTCATAAGCTGGTGGAGCCGCTGCAGAGCAGCACCCTTCCTTTCCATTTCTACTCACAGCAGAAGTAACTGGAGGTTGGAAGGAGAAGCCCGGCCCTAGCGCCAACCTCGGCCACCTACATCTGACGTGTTACGCAGCGAACTGGGGCTTGGGGGGTACAGTCCCGGCACCCTTGTCCCTCTCGACCCTTGCACAGCTGTTTCCTTGGCCAGGGCTCTGCACCAGCCCAGGCACAATTTTGCTCTCTATGAGGATCCAGCCCCCTGTTTCTGTGTACTTTGTTGTCCAGCTGTGCTCACAACACTGAGTATTCACAAGCAAAGAAGACGGAGGGTGAAATTAAAAAAGGACTGAAGGAAGCAGACAGTCAGGAAAACAAAACCATGCTTTGCTCCAGAAGCACTTGGTAGAAACCCTAGAAGGTGTTAAATTGATTTAATCCTTGCCTTGTTTTATTTGGCCACCACTTGCAAATGCTGCTGTTGATTTTGGCATAAGAAATGAATTATGCTATTTTAGCCAGCGTTTCTAAATGTGGTCTTGAACAGGGGTGGTTTTAGAGATGCTTAAAAAAAAAGCCGCTTTAAAAAGACAAAAGCATACAGTA
>NW_008824986.1:11036035-11038524 GCF_000699105.1 Pygoscelis adeliae | reverse complement strand
CCTTTCTTCTTGAAAACACATTTGTAACCATTAGTTTGGTGTCATGTTTCGTGATGGGGGTATTTTCGCCCTTTGCATCCCATCGTGGCAGGGTGAGGGCTGCGGGAGGCGAGGCTGGTGCCTCTCCAGCCCCGCTGATCATGAATCATGTCAGTCCGGAGGGGAACCCGAGCTGGTCCCCAGCTCGGCAAGGGCTCCAGGCTTTGCAGCTGCCTTTCTGATGAAAATTTTTGGAAGAGGTTTTTAGGCTAAGGAAGCATCCTTTCATTAACGGCACCGTTACAATAGAAACTAATTAGAACTAGAGGTCCTCTGCCATATTTTACACAAAATCGATTTCTCTTGTCAGTGTTGAAATGCCACAAGGTAAGAAGGAATAGTCCTAAATTTGTTGAAAAAGCAGAAGCCCAAACAAGCCAAGCAGCTCTAGCAGAATAGATACTTTCTATTATTATGTCCTGTTGATACAAGTTCAGTATAAGTTATGAAACTGGAAACTTTGTTAATTCCCTTCTAAATGTGTAAGTTCTGTGTATAGTGAGCTTCCTGTTTAAGCATTGTCCCCATGATGAAAAATGATGAAAAATTTGAAATAAACAAAAATGTTTTCCCCAGAAAACAATTTCCTGTTGGAATCACTAACTTTGATAGTGAAATATTCCATGTCATAGAACCCTATAAATAAAAGCTGGAAAACATTTAGTTAGATATTAGAAGAAAGAACAAGATCCGAAAGGCAACGAGTTGTGGATATTGCCTTTTCTGTAGTGGCAGCCCAATTGTTTACAGAGATTTTTCTTTTTCAATTCTCATCTCCTTTCTACGAGCCTGATTCTGCGCACAGTTTTGTGCACGTGTGTGCCCAAAGCGATGCCGCATGTGCTAGAACATATTTGTTTAAATAAGACTAGATGGCAGTGACATCTACATTTGTATTAGGCCTCCTTTTTGCTGCTGTTTTGCTTCCAGAATGTTTAAAGTAAAAATAAGATTTCCTATGAAAATATGGTTAGCTATACAGAGATGTTATTCGGTAGGTTTCCAGAGCACTGGGATCCTACCTGTTTCTAACCAGTAATGTAAATGTTTACATTTTCCTTACCACTTCTTTACATATTTAATTACCATTTATTATATAGTCTAACTGAATAGGAAAACAGTTTTCTGAGATTATTTGAATTGCCTGCCTTGGCACCTCCACCTTAAAAACTACAAAATGCTAAAAACAAGTTTTGGTTAACAAAAGCTCTCTTGTTAAAGATTTTGTTGCTGAAGTATTCGGTGATAATTAGTTTTTCTTGGTCTTTGAGTGAAATATACCCTTCATTTTGAGCAGTTGGGATGGGCATTCGTTGTGCTGTTTCTGCGCTTCCCCAAATTTGCCTGCACAATTTTTTAATGGTCATCACTTGCACACACCAGTAATTCAACTCCACGTTCACATTAAGAACAAATGAAGCCTTCACTGTTTCTCTTCCTTCAGAGGCACATGGGTCAGCAAAGAAGAGCTGCACAGCCAGCAGCGGCCCTTGGAAAATTACAAAATAGAGGTTATTTCTTAGCCCCAGCTCACATGAGGATCTCAAAGAACACAGAGCCAACAGGCTTGATGTTAGTACGTTATTAAGCATATTTTAGTGTGTTGAGTAGCTGCTAAATCTACATTGAGCTCCCATGATTAGGAAGCTATACAGGGTTTTAAACACTGATCATGCATCAGTTTGTATAATGTCTTTATTCTCAGTGTTTTCTGTACCATTCCTTTACAGCCTATCTATAGTGTACGGGTACCTGTCATGCCAGCGATTTGCAAATGCAAAGTTGAAATTCCACAGAAAGGCGTAGAGATTTTTTTCTATACAAAAGATTTTTGGCAACACTGTTGATTGTGTATTGCATAGATTTTAATTTTTTTTTAAATGCAGGTAATTCTGTATAAGGTGTGTGATTACAGAAAATTCTGTGTATGAATTCAGATGGCTCTTCCCGTGCCTTGCATTTGTCAATATTGGCTGTCACTGTTGTCATGTAGTCAGTTTATCTACCTACTAGGTTTCTCTGATATTTCTCTGAACCTGATCAGTGCAAATTACTTTCTAATCCACGGCAATATTTTACTTCTCACCTCTCACTGCATTTTATAACAGCCTCTTCAGAGCAGTTTTGAGAAAAGTTTGTCAAAAGCCTTAAGCTGAGTTTCTGTCTTGCTTGCTTCCTTCAATATCTTGCTATTACATAGAAATAGCAATAATAAACAGACCCTGTAAAGTAACATTTTTGGGTAGTGCTCCATGATTTATTTTAATTCCTTTTTGATGTGAGAAAAAGATCTGTCGCTGAAAGCCAGCTATAGAGTGCATGGTTTTGTTTTGTTTTGTTTTTTCATTCTCCTCCTCCCCCCCAGAAAGAAACGTTTTACCTGTTGGTATGAAGTCAGATTACGCTTGGGAGGGGAGAAACTGGGGGGGTGGGTGGGGGGTGGGGTATTT
>NW_008824986.1:11028573-11035896 GCF_000699105.1 Pygoscelis adeliae | reverse complement strand
TTTAATCTCATTTTCTGACCAGTCCTACAAATAACCACTCAGAATAGCATGCATCTCTCAAAGATAGTTTCGGTCGCACCGCACGGTAGGGCTGCACAATGTCTGTGTGCATTACCAAGTTAACTCAATTTGCTTTCAGATGCAAATCTGCCGCTCATGTAAAGTGACAAGGATTTGCAAAATTATGTTTCTAAAGCAAAGAAAATTTCAACAAACTCTTAAATGAAAAAACTTCCTCTTTATCCACACTAATCTATATGAATTATTAGGATGAGAAAAGACATAACAGGACTTGTAATGAAACCAAACTTCAGAATTCCTCATAGCACCCCCATACTAAAGATTTTTAGGTAAATTGCTATGGTTTTTTGTACAGTATATGATTTCCATGTTGTTTGACTTGTTTTCACTTGACATCACATTAGCCAACAGGTTAAATATTGTGGTTTCAAAGTGTTAATTTAGCACATTTGCAAATTAGAATTTTAACATATTTGGAATTTTGATGAGACTAAAAGCCAAATTGTAATGTCTAAAGCAGCTGATTTTAGGTGCAGTTCAGCAATTAAGTTAATTTCTAGCTTTCTGATGCCGAGAAGGACACTCAGTGCCGATAATAGCTTATTTTCTCAGACGCAGATTGGGGAGCTGACTGCAAACTTTCAAACGAACACGTGTGCTTGATTTGTCTATTTGTATTCAAGTTTACCTTTTCTGGTTGTCAGTAACATTACCCCACCTGCCCTATACAGCTTGTAGTGCTCAAACCTATTTGGAAAATCGTGTGAATAGGGATTTGCATCATTACAATTTCCTTTCCATTTAGGAAGCATCTGCTATATCTTTAAAAGTAACAGGTTTGAAGAGGCCACAGGCTGTGAAACAGTCTAAACCATTATGAAAATGAAACAAAAACTAAAAAAAAGAAAGCGCGCTAGCTGGACCTAATTCAACAGCAGTTTCAGCATTTTTTTTTTCTCTTTTTACCTTGAAAAGGTTAAAAGCATTTGGGTCCTTGTGGAAAATGTAATTGCATTTCAGCCTTGTTTATGTGTGAATCCAAAGAATACTGATAATCTGCCATGTGAAAAAGTTCTGTTCTTCTGCTAACGGGCAATCTTTCTTGTTCCTAACAGGTCTTTCTATTAAGTAAACAGTTAAGGCCTAATTGGAGCTTTTATCTGTACCATGTCACACTAACTGATCAACCATTGCTAGCAGTCATATAAATGTCATTTTAAGTACTTCAATTGTACAGATCCAAGTACTACAAGGAACGAGGAAAAACCTCAGCTGCAATTTTTCTTAATAACAAATAAAAAGCAAAGTTCTATGAAGATGTGTTTGAATAGGTTAACAATTTTATCCCGCTAACCTTCATGCGTATCATTTCCATGGGCAGCTGGATGTTTTATCAGGGGAATCAACTTATCCCAGGACATTTCTTACTCTAATTAGGTTTTCCGTTCTTTTGAAGGTGGGCAGTGCCATCGCCGTGTGCATCTTAGTTTGCTGTTTATCTCATAGGAAGGCTCTAACACAAAATATTTCTGCCAGAGTTGGTCCATTACTCTGCCTGATCTCTCATCACCGAGAGCCCTACACAACAAAAACTTCTGACTTCCATGATTTTCCTGGAGTGGGATACACTCCTCCTCAACTTCTCCCATCCTCTCTGTTTCGCTACCCAAGCACCAGCTTTTCAGGAAAAGAAAACAAACTCTGTTTTAGAATTGTTTTAGATGAGCAGGATATTTTGTTTATTTGTGTGTTTGCTTCACTTCCTAGTCATTGCCTGAAAGTCTGGCTTTGGCTTCTCCTGAGTCCCGTTGCACACATCCCAAATGGAAAGAAAAAATACAACTTCACTTTCCAAAAGCACTCAGCATTGGTTTGTTCTTGCTTTCAGTGGGAGCAGGGTTTAGCCAGGGCACAGCGACTCCCATCCCAATCTATGTTAGAAAACAAGGGCCAGAGAACACTTACATTGCTTTTGAAAAATTACAGGCTGGCTTTCCAGGCATGATGCCTCTGATTATTTTTACTTCTCTCTACACATCCCCTGATCCAGAAATAGAAGCTTCCTTTTCTCCTGATAGTATTGCAGTTCTGTACTGGTTGGCAGGCATCACAGAGTTGCTATCAGTAGGATTATTATTAAACTCATTAGAAAACTGTAAAAGTGATTCACGTGTTTCAAATGTGATTTTGAGTCCTGCAGTTTTGAACGCTGGACTTGGGAGAAGAATCTGACTTTGAAACAATGATAGCAGCTCTCTCTTTGAACATCAAGCCTTTCAAAATCGTCTCCTATCCGGCACTGTCAAATTAATGGAGCTCTAGAAAACAGGTCATTGAGATCATTCCTTGTCTCAAGGCAGGACTGAATGTATCTGAGTCATTTGTAAGAAAGAAAGATGAATGCTGTCTTCTTAAGGTCCTCCTAGCCCAGTATCCCCATTGTCAGGAGCAGCTGGTAGTGTATAGTGTACACTAGTGCAAGGACACGGTGATCCCTCTGCCCCGAATACTCTTCCACCCCCTCATAGTTCACCGCTCAGAGGTTTTGTGATCTGGAGATGGTGTCCCCAAGTTTGAAAGCTGACTCATCTTCCTCCCCTCATCCAAGCCTCAGAGTCTGGACTGCCCATGTTATCATAGGGTGTGGATTTTACATCTCCTGCCCTGCCGGCATGAAGCGTGCAGAGCCCTTAACGAGTGGGCAGGATTTGGTATGGTGACATCTATTGACTTCAAGGTGCCTAATGCAGCTGCCAACCAGATCATCTTGCAAGTTGAAAGGGAGAGTGTTTTCACTTGGGTTGCCAAGCAAAGAACATCAATGTCTGCTCTTGACACAGAAAGCCTCTGAAAAAGGCACTTGGAGAGCAGGAACTAAACACGGGTGTCTCACCTGCCACTAGGGGAATGGCATAAACCGGACCAGCTTTGGCATGTGTTGGTTTTGAAGGCAAACCTGTGGTAAACTGAGCAAACAGGACCTGGTGGCCGTCCTTGTGGGTCGTTGCACAAGGCTTTGCTTCACTCATCCTACTTGCTGTGCTGCAAGCTGTGAGAACAGTTTTAGTTCACTGGCTCCTGATACTTCCAGGTTTGCTCTACCTTTGGCTCACGTATTTATTGCAAATCATCTTGAGAATTTAATATCAGCTTCCTCTTTGCACCTCTCATGTGGTATCATACCATCTCCCACAGCTAGGATTCAGATGAAGTGTTTCAGTTCAGATCCTGCTTACTGGTGGCAATCCCCACCGGGGGCTCCTAGGCTTTATCCTGGAGAAAGGGTCTCTGGAGGGTATAAAGGAAGCAATACACTGCTTCCCTTTGGATGAGGTGGGAACAAGCTGTCTGGAAAAAGGCTGACCTTAGGCTAGCCAAAGTTAGCAGATAACCTGGTAGTCCAGGTTTGGTGAGCTCTGGGTCAGAGGAGCAGGCAGGAGTGTAGAGGCATTCGGTGCAGATCTTGCACCCACAGATCTGGTCCTATTTACAAAACGTTGGGCTGAAGGAGCATGCATGTGATGGGATTGTAGCTTCAGTGTTTGTTTGGGCTGGTGATGGTAGTTCGGCTGTGTTTTGTTGGTGGTAATGCTAATGTGTGACTCAGTTTCCTTCAGGCACACATACAAATTTGGACTCCGCTGCTGTGGCCAAAGCTCTGTTTCAGTGCCAGCATTGCCCCCTGTGGTGGGGGTACCCCTGTGTATGACCTTCCCAACAAAAAAGAAGTCAGTGAGACGTGGTGGAGGGACTGCTGAGCTCTTGATGAACCGGGAGGAATAGCTGGAGTGGTTCATCCCTCACATCAGCAAAGGAACGAGGATGCTTGGCTGGACTGGGGCCAACTGTGTTTTGCACAGTCAAACCGAATAATAAAAGTGCTGTCTGCGATGTGGGAATAGAGAGACGCATGCAAAAGTACGTTATGTATACACACACGTGAAAATCCTCGTTACTCATCCTTTCTTTTCCAAGGCTACTTTGATAAGGAGATTTCTTTTTATCCTCCAGAGTTTTGTTAAGAGTTGGGAGGTATCACCTTTCAGGGAGGCTGTTTTGCCCTCCCGAGGAGCGGCACCCTGCTCCATTGTTTGCAGCAGCACGATGAAACTTTTGTGCCTGTTGGTTGAGCTCATGCCCTCCGGCCCCGGGCAGATCGTTCTTCCTGCAATTAGTATTCATGGTTAGCTAAGCAGAACTTCTACAACACATCTTCCCTGCTTTGAAGGTTATGTTACATGGTTTCAAAGTGGCCAGAGGAAAGATTCCTATATGAAGCAGATATCTGGGAATATCTATTGTCTTCTTGTGTATTTAATGCTTGCTTTTCCGGTAGGATTTCCTTGCTATTAATTCAGTGCTTTCTAATTTAGCACATAATAAAGTGGGACAACCAGTAAGAACACAGCAGTTTTAAAATTTTGCATTTGAATTTTGTCCCAGCTTTCCAATCTCTTTCTTGGGTTTGGGAGAAGAGGTGGTATTTTTATTTCTTCAGAAAATGTGCATGTGTTGTTCTTACAGTTTTTGTATTTTTGTAAATATAGCAAACATTTTTTTCTCATACTGTATATACAGAGACTTCCATATATTCGATCTTCACGGAAAAGATCAAAAGTGCTGTTACTTTTCACTAGTAAAACTCATAGTGCTTTGAAAAAACGGTGGTACCACTTTTCCTCTTTTATAAGCGAGGGTAACTGAGGCAGAAATAGTTTAAAGGACTTTTCTGGCAGCAGAACTAGAAATATGCCCAGGACTTCTGTGCTGAAGGTCAGTGCCCCAGCCCTTCAGTGCAGACTGATCACGGATGGGTTTGGTGGCATGTTAGGGAGAACAATGGCTCTGGAAGGGCTCTCCTAGCTGGCTGCCTGTTGCTCCAAGATATTTCTTTCTTTGTATTTACAGAGGAAAATACTGTGAGTGCTCTTCCTCAGGGCAAGGACGTATTAGCCACTGTCAGGACATAGACAATGTCTTGGAAAATAGCCAGAGAGGTGGAGCCCTTTGTCAGTTTTGCAGGTAATCTAAAATAAAGTGCTCTCATACTGTATCTCGTTACAGAATTTTCATGGCCCCAATGAACATTTGCATTGCTTTTGAAAGGTAGCCATAAGCAAAAAGATAATAATGTCTTTAGTAAATGAGTGACGGTACCCCCCAGAGTTAGCACCTCTTAAGCTGTGAGATACAGTGACGGCTGCAAGTAAGAGAAACATCAAGTTTTGTTCTGGAATTTCTTTGGCTTATCCTGTGCCACTGAGAAAGAAAAGGAAAAAGATTTTAAGTATTACTTAGATAAGAATGATTCTGTTAATGCATACATCGGAGTAGATACAATAAAGCTAATGAAACTTGTTAACACGACTAGCGTGTCTGTAGTAAAAGACTTTGTTCCATGTTTGTTCTAGGTCACATCCAAATGATCTTTACTGTCGTGTTGTCTTCATTTAAAATGACATGTGTAAGGTCAGTTTTGAACAGGATTTGCTACAAGAAACATCGGGGAAACTTGGGATGAATAAAAAATATTCTGAATGATGATGACATGACCAACAAGTTGCATAAATGCCTCCTTTGCTAAAAATATCTCCAGGTCAAAACTTCTGCTTGTGTAAAATGGTGTAAGAATGAAGAGTCTGTCAGAGCTGGGGGACATGAGCACTTGAGCAAAGATTTACTTAGATGCAAACTAAGCTACTGGAGGAGCACAGCTCCAGGAGCCCCCAGAGCCTTGTTTTGCTGGGTCGAGCTTGAGGAACAGTGAATGCCAAACTTGAATTTTACATCCAATGCTAAAAGGCATTGATTTTTCATTTCACATAGATTTGTTTTCCCTTATTAGCTCAAGTTTTATTGGGAGCAATTCATTTATCAGACTCTTTAGACTGTAACATTTATGCCAAACTTAGGATGACATCCAGCTCCTGCCTGTAGCAGAGCACACACTCTCTGCTTTGGACCCTTGGCTCAGCAGCTTCTTGGGAATTTTTTCTACACACAAGTATAGCAATTTTTTTATACACAGGTAGCTTATGAATTGCCCGATGAACATTGATGCGATGTACATCCATGCTGCTATGTAAAAATATCAGGCAAATGGTAACCAATGCTTCATTCCTGGACAGGGTGGCTGGAACCGAAAGCAGCAGGCAGGAGCATGGACGTGTGCAGACCTTGGTTCTCTCTGCAGCAACATCTGATATTCCAGGACACTATCTGTCAAATAAAATTTTTCTGTGATACCATGAGCCAAACAACTTCTCTTTCCTTTCTGATTTTCAGTGTGTTATTCACTGGTTGCTTTTACCCCCTATTCTAGAAATAACGGCTTTTCAAGAATATCACTTTTATTACAGTGTCTATTCTAGAAATAACTGCTTTTCAAGAATATCACTTTTATTATAGCATCTGCTACTGGATTTCTTATTCAAGCAATACTTGAAATTGACACTCATGGATTTGTCCTAAAAAATGCCGGGTGATTTGGGTGTTCTTTGGGCTGAAGAGCAATAACCATTGCTGGCAATACGGCCTCTTGATTGCAGTCACTGGGTTTGGGAAAGGATGTCTAACTGTAAAACATTTTTTGTTGCCAAGCTTGAAATGATCTGTGAAATAGATCGTTTTAATGGATCAAATTATTGGGATGTTTAATTTTGGCTGTGGCCTGCCAGTGTGTATATGGCCCTCGAGAAAAGTTTGTTCTCTTAACAGATAAACTTTAAAAAAGGGATTACTCTATTAGCCTGTGTGGTAAGAGCAAAAGTATAGTTTACGTGGCAGGTTTTAAATCGATAGTTATGAGTTCACTGTGACCAAAATGTCAGTGAAAGTGGATCACAGGTGATCACTTTTTCTAATGTAAATCATTTAACATCGGTAATTTTCCTCTGTTGCCAATGCCATTAGTTATTTCAGAGGTAAAAAAAAAAGGATGTTTTACTTACTTTTTTTTATTTTACTAGGTACCCATAGCTTAACTTAATGATTTGTATAAGTGATAGTAATTGCTGAAACTATAGTTGAGTATTATTAGCTATAAAATGAACATGGTTATATGTCCAACACAACTAGCAAGGAACAGAAATGCAGTTGTATCCAAGAGAAAATAATTACAGCAATAATCAGTGTAATTCATGATAATGGCTGAATTGAATTTCACACCATAGCTCCAAGCACTTACATTTAATGAATGTAGTTTGTGCTTGTTTACTAAAAAGGTTTTTAGCAGAAAATCGATAATGTAACTTCAGTGTTTCTAATTGCAAATGCAATTTTTTTTTAAAAGTAGTGGTTCAA
>NW_008824986.1:11021370-11028547 GCF_000699105.1 Pygoscelis adeliae | reverse complement strand
TATGTAAGTGCAGTAAATGCTGTTACTTTAATTAGGCTACCTGTACATTAGTGGTATAGTTCCTTACTATTTATTTATTACTACATATTGATTAAAATTGGTTTGTATTCCATTTTTAAGACTAGCTAATGTAGTGAACATTGAAACTTTTCCGTAAATGCTGGCTGTGACTAAGCATATCACTTTATAATGGGACTGTCCTCACAGAGAGGTGTTTTTACCTTAAAAGCATTATCATAAGAGCAAGGGAATATAGGCTGATCTACAAAGGTGCTTTCTACATGATGAATACAAAAGAGTTGCTGGTCCTGTACCTGGAACAGCAAAATAATTAAAGTGATTGGCAGTTGGTGGTATAATTATAATTGCTTAATTGGCCCAAGCATATTCTTGGCCTCATTTCCTATGATGAAAACTGTTAATTTTTAAAATGACAAGGAAGCTGAGGAATATAATGCCAAAATGAAGTTTTCCATTCCTTAGCCTTGAGATCTGCACTGTGATTGCCTAGAGCTTTGGAGTAAGCAGATCGGCTGTGGTACGCAGAGGTTACTGAGATACACAATTCTAGCAGGAATAGCCATAAATAATCGCAGAGACTGATATATAGGAATAAATCCCACAGTTCTACTTTTACCAAAGTGAAGAGCAAATCTCCAAATGTCTTAACTGGTGGAGCATGATGGCTGATGCACGGCTGAGGCTGGGGAGTATAAAAGAGGTAGGAGTGAATGCAGAGCATTTAGAAAACAGAAGAGAGATGGAGCCCTCAGAGGTGGGTTTTCTGTAGCTCAGCTACATGCGAACAGGAGTTGCTTTTACCTGTGGGCTCTTTTTCACTCTTGGAGACATCGGCCCTAGTACTACATCAATGGGGAGGGGGTAAGACCTGTGAATCCCTTCTGAACTTTCTTGTACAAGTAACTGAACCATCGTTATAGTCTGCAGGGACAGTCTTTCATGTGTTAAAAATCACGGCTAGTGGAGATGTTTTGTCTTAAAGTCATAGAATCATAGAATGGTTTGAGTTGCGAAGGACCTTTAAAGGTCACCTAGTCCAACCCCCCCCTGCAACAAGCAGGGACATCTTCGCATTGATGAGAAGAATGTCATTAAGTCACGGATCTTCCAAAACCAAGCTGATATTCCAGCAGGAGGGATGTCACTGCCCAACCAACAGCAATAATATGGTAACCAGACTTAAAATGTGGCAGCAAATTAAGTGCAATTCACTGGGAAAATATTAAGAAATGCTGAAGGGTTTAAAAAATAAACCCGGATCACTCAAGATTTGTGCTCTGATTATTTTCAGCGGCTACCTGCCCTCACCGCTAGAACCAGCGTTGCATTTTCTGCTGTGTTCAGTAAGGCATTTTACTCTACAAAAACAACTATCTCCTTTCCAACCAATGATTACTTGTAATTATGCTTTCCCCTGCTATTATTCTAATAGACTGTCATGCTGCACAGAGGAGGCGTTTGGAGGCTGCTTTTATGGATGGACTGTTGGAACACTTAATATAGCTCTATTTTTGAATTATCAGGTTCTATCCTTTTGAAGTCTGTGTTAGTGGAACTCCTATTTATGAAATGTGCTGTGCTTAAAGGTTTGCTATTGATGAAGAGGTCCAACAGAGGCCTTTATCGTAAGTACTGTAGCATTCTCCCCGAGAAATAAATAGCCTTGCTAAAAGGTATGTTGTGTACTAAGGTTGCAAATTATCAGCCAAGCACCTTATAACTGTATACTTCAAAAATACCTTTCTGCTTTCTGTTTGTTCTCTTTTTCCACAACATGAGTGGTGTTTTTAAAAACACATAAGGAAAAAAAACCCCTAACCCAATCTGTTAGCTCTTTAATTGGTCAGCATGTTCTCAGTGTAACTCTTTAATATACATACATATCTTAGCAGATATATGCCTGTTTGCAGGCATGTCGTTCTCTGCCTTAAGTACTGCAAGTTTTGAAGGAGTTTTCAGCTCCTACTCAGTGAGTGATTCAAATCACTGATTTATTGCAGAATTCCATCACTGTGGCAGACACACCAATGCCTCCAAAGCTGTGAGCTGATGATTACTACCCAATTATTTAGGAAACGGTAATGAGAACAATGTCATACATACAGAAAAGAAGAAGAAAATATCAGATATTTTCACAGTCACTAAATGTTTACAGTCAAAGACCAGGTAGGAGGGATCTTTGTAGCTTCATTTCGCTTTTGTGTTGAAATTACTGGGAGCTCAGTTGTGCAAAGTACTGCCTGCTCTTCCTCCCTTTTGAGATCGGCTCCCAAACCCTCTCTTTAATTCTGTTATTTGCCACTGCTCCTTACCTTGAGCTCTTTGGACCTAAAGCCAAAGCGTGCTGATGATATGATATACATTGATTTCTCTATCTGCTGCTGAGTTGTACTCTGTTTCAGGACCAGAATAAATCAGAAGAAAGCTATGCCAATAGAATTTATTTCAAGAATTAGAAGGAAATGCTAATTTTTCATTAGTTACTTTTCTATTACCACAACACGCTGACCTCTGTGGAAGCTACTACATCCAGCCATACCTTTCGTCTCCTTGGGAGCTTATCCTTAGGCTGCCTTTGCAGACCTGGGGTCCTGTGCTGGGACCGCGGGCCAGATCGCCCCATGTGCTCCAGGACCTGGGGCTGGCGAGACAGCCGGCGTGTTGGGAGGGGCCCCACCGAGTGGGCTGATCCTGAGAGGGCAAGGTGTGGGGGACAAGAGCAACACTGAGGAAAGGAGTGGGTGCCTGAAAACGCAAGTGTAGAGGATGCTGCCTCATGGAGCGGCTTTACATTTAACACAACAAATAAGGCAAGTCTTGCTCTAAAGTGTTTATCTGGAGTTTTTCATCTGGAACGGTAATGTATCAGAACCTTGACTTTGTACTCCCTAATTCATCTTTACTTATGTATTTTACTATTACCGATAGCTTTCCCCTTAAGCCTGTCTATTTGCTAGTAGATTTGACAGATGACAGCTACTCTTTGGGATGTTAGATGGCGTTTGTACGGCTATGATGCCAGGAGCGTTCTGAGCGCTGGTGTTGCATATTTATTGATCTCCATATTCCCAATAATCTGATGCACGTCACATTTGACAACATTATGTGGAGAGGTCAGCTGTATGGGGCTAATGAAACTGTTTCAAAGATGGATGTTGTTTTCCACAACATTAACCTTGCAAATAGCTGTCACTAGTGCATTTCACTATGGGGCTTGGCGTTTGAGAACCTCCCTTTTTTTATTGTTGATGTTAACATTAAACAAAACCTGAAGCCATTAAATCTCGGTATTTATATACGATAGAAAACATGGACGACATGGCATCACTCCAAATGAAAATCTTATTAACAGCATACGGTGCTTGTGGCAAAGTCCCGAACAATCTGAAAATTGGTTTGGCTGTCTGAAATGTTTGACAGATTAGCTAAGGATGATGTAAAAGGACTGAACAGGGAACAGCTGAATTCTAAGGATTAAAGTGGCGAATAGAAAACCCTGATGTAATCAAAAAACGCATTGCACTTTCATATTTTACTGCAATATTACTGTTCTCACCAGGAGCTTATTACATCCAGGGCAATATAAAATTTAGATTACCCTTTTATTTTAAAATTATTTCACTAGCATGTGTAAAGTTACGAGGAAGCACTCGATTTCTAAAGAGGTCTCTTGAAGTTCTTTTCCCTTAAAAAATACTGTTATGGTGATTTAAATATTTAATTGTAGGTTTTCTACTGTCGTGCTGAGGCACTTCAAAACGGGAGTCCTAAGGGCGATAAAAATAATCCTTGGAGGCTCCTTTTCCACATTACAGTGTTTAAAACAGTTGTAGTAACTCTTTTTCGATGTCATACTGCATCTTTTGTAATGTAAATTTTGCACATACTTACAGAGCAAAATTCTGAATATGATTTTGATAGGCAAGCAATTTGGAAAATGCTTATGTTGGCCATCTGAGCTGTGAAGTGCCACATATTTTTACAGTGTCTTCTGGGACTTCCATGCTTTTTAAGTGAGAAGGAAAAAACCCCAACCCTCGTCCTGGTCTGGAAACCCATGATTACATTTTAATATTTTAAAGTGCAGTCAGTAAATGTTAATATAAAGCCCATTCACAAAGGGTGAGATTCTGACCCACGCACAGAGGCTGTTAGGAGTAAAGGTCAGATGACTGCAATAAGGACAGCTGAAAGTGGCCTCGCAAGGTCTTTAAGGCGATGTGAGCTGGAGCTGTTGCAATGTCTCTGTGGAGCAATAAGTACTAAGGCTGCTCTGCAGCATGCCCTACTTACCAGCTGTCGGTGCAGCCCTCAAACATTAAGCAATAGTTTTGTTTTTTAAACTTGCTTTAATAAAGCCATGAACATTCATCCAGGCTCTGCTTGTAGGTGAGACTTGCCCCTGCGAAAGGTGGTGGTGGGTGTTCAGATCATGAGCTGATAAAGGCACCAGAAGGGCATCTCCCAGTTGAGCTTCATGAGCTTCAGATCATGCCCTCAAATGAACACCTCAAATTAAAGGGTAAAAAAGGCCAGCTGAGGTGGAAAAGACCTAAGGCAACCCTTTTAAAAATGCTGTCTAGGATGAGCTTATAATAGGTTGTGATTCATTTAACTTGTTGTAAGCTGTCCAAAAGTTAAATGTTGTCTCTAACCTAGTCACCTGGACTGTCTGAGCACTCAGAGGCGGGAGAAGAAGCTTTGGAGGGCAGCACATGGGTCAGGATGGGAGGAGCTACTGTCTGGAGGCATCTTGTGACTATAGGTGTAGAAGGGCTAAGGCAGATGCTTAATTTTTAGACCAAAAAGCCAATGAGGTGGCAACCACCCCAGTAAACTACAAGAATATTTGTTTCTATAGAAACTTCTAGATAACGTGTTCTTCAGGCTCATTTTGAGAATTTTCTTAAGACATGGTCAGAACGGAAGAGGAATGTACTTTTTATTTCATATTTATTTTATAGCACATGTTCTAATATGCAATTTTTTTCTTAAAAGTTTGTTAAGAATGCGAAGATTCACAAGTCATAAAAAGAAGGTCTCTTCCCTCAATTTCTGGCAGTTTCTTTGGTGTCTGCATTATTTATTTGGTGACTTAGTATAGGGTCATGGAGAGTTTCTCCAGAAGTAGAATCTAATGCCAAGTGAACGTTGTAAGGGGAGTTAAAACAGGTGATTTATATTTATAGCATCACTTAGTAACGCTTAGCACTGTTAATTGAAAAAACATCCTCCTGTAATAATTCTCAGGTTGCACAGTATCATTATCATATGAGGTTGTGCAAAAATGTAATACACTTCTATAACATGATTTCTGATATTGTTAAGCTCACATGCTATAAAATATTAAGCGCTCACCAAAAATGAATCAACAGAAAAAAACCTTTTACTCTAAAAGCTAATGAACTACGATTTCTTTTAATTTGTCTTTTGGGTTTAAAGCCTCCAGACCTCATCTTCAAACTCTTTTCTGAATTGGGGAGAGATATTTTATTTTCTAAAGAAAATAGAGAGAGGTCAGCAGAGCCTCTCACAAATACAAAGGCTCCAGGAGCTCGGGCTTTAAGATTTCAAGTGGTTACGACACAAACAGTTCGAGCACTGTCAGCAATGCTTTAGGGTTTTTTTTTTAAAAAATAATCTCTTTAAAGATGTTAACATAACAGATGGGTCTCCTTGCTGTAGGAATATACATTTCTGTACTTAGAGGTGTGATGTTACCACAATGATGAATCTGTTGACTGTCTAATTCTCCCTATCTATCCTGGGACTGGGACCAAGGACCACATTTTTTTGCTTGGCTTTGCCATTATGACCTGGGATATTTTTTCCCCTCTTATTTTCCATGAAGTAGAAATTCCACAGCTAGCAGCTGGAGCCTGGATGTGCCCCTGGGCAATGACAGTTTGGGCAGGGTGGCTGTGTTGCCAATAGCACATAAAGGTAGGACATGGCCAGAATTACTGCTCAGATGCCTGGTGTGAAGGATTTGGTATCCGTTTTCAGATGGGTCGTTTGGCCTTGGCTGCCATCTGGAGTAAGTCTAAGAGTTGTATCTCTGTGTCTATAATAAGGTGCTGCAATGCTCTGCCACTACATTCTTAAAGACTGAGAAATACCTGACCTTTATATCACTAATGCCTTCAAAATAATGCTTAAGTGGGACTTCAGGGGTGGAATAAGTCTAGTTCTAGACCTCTGGACAGAATCAAATTTAATCCTTAGGGAAACTGATCTGTGCCTCAGAACTGCAAAGTTCTGTGCACTCTACCCTGATCGTTTGGTAACTTGCAGAAATGAGCCCATATAAAGCATTAAAGAACTTCAGAGTCCTGTGCTTGATTGTGTGGAGTTCGAGAGAGAGGAGAGATGCGAACAGCAGCTGCAGGACCTAGGCCACGGACCTGAATTAATGGGGATTTCTAAGCAGAAACTCCTACCTGCTGGGAGAAGTGGAAGTGCTGTTGGGGTGAGGATTGCGGGATTTGTACCAGAGTCCTTGAAACGCAGAAAAACTAATTGTTCATAAAGGCAGGATTCATTAGTTGCTTGTTTAAAAAATGATCTGTGAACTGCTATTTATCGTCAAGCGTAAGAATACAAATGCGTGAATGCTGCACTTTGCAATTTCTCCTTGGCATCATCTCAAGGATGCCCATCTGGTATCCACTCATGGGCTCAGATCCTCTGGGTGCTTGCTCCTGGGCTCTGGCCCAAGCATCCAGACCTGGCAGTTGGGTAAGAGGAGAGGCTGATCCCATCTCTGATGGAAGAGGATCTTCTCAGTTTATATGTGTGTCAGGAATGCTTTTCATCTGAGAAAGAGGATTTAAGGAGGCCATATGTGTATGTGCTTGTATGACATCAACACAAATTCCCACTGAATTTTAAATTAAAAACATTATTTTTTTGAAAGTTTCAAAATGCGAGTTAAAATATTATTTCGTGAGCTTGATCCCATCTCTGATGGAAGAGGATCTTCTCAGTTTATATGTGTGTCAGGAATGCTTTTCATCTGAGAAAGAGGATTTAAGGAGGCCATATGTGTATGTGCTTGTATGACATCAACACAAATTCCCACTGAATTTTAAATTAAAAACATTATTTTTTTGAAAGTTTCAAAATGCGAGTTAAAATATTATTTCGTGAGCTTTGA
>NW_008824986.1:11018771-11021328 GCF_000699105.1 Pygoscelis adeliae | reverse complement strand
TCGTAAGAGTTGAAGCTTGTTCTCCAAGGATAGTGTGGGACAGGGAGTTGAGGAGATGCAGATGTGCTGGGGACCATGTTGGGAAAGCTTGCACTAACGGAAGTTTGGAGATGTAAGGACACAAGTCATTAATCTGCAAGGTCTCAGTTTTTCTTGTTCTACTGTTAAGGACAAGTGTGTTATTATTTTCATAGCGTTTTATATCTCAGTAGTAATAGTTGAATTTAACATGCTATACTGCAATACGACATTGTGTTACAACTACAACATAGCTGTAATATTCCATTAATTTAATATATACATTTAAATCCTCAAAGGCTAACTAAGACTGCTCAAAACATTATTCTTTTGCAAATCAAAATATCTGCTGTTTGTTTTACAGTGAAACGCCTCACAATTTCATTCCCTTCAGAATTACATGTTTTAGGAAGAAAGTGCCTAATGTGAAATGAAGATGCTGGTTTTGGCCAACTGATTCAGAAGGAAGTATGAAAAGCCCATGGATCGGAAATAATCTGCCTACCATGTAGATCCTTCCATAGTCCCTAAGACTTACAGATCAACTGAAATCCTGTGAATCAGGACTGGATATTACTTCAGAGACGTTTGCTACTGATGGGTGAGGGCAGCAAATTTTAAACAGTCTTTTAGACGTTAGAAAACATGTAGAAGATGGGAAGAGAAGTTGTGCTCTTCACATCTGTGAGTGCAAGCCTGTGAAACAAGAGCTTCTGCCAGCTCCATGCTCAACAGAGAGTGAAGGTGAAGAGCCAACATGGCCTTCAACAGGGTCTTCACCAGAGCCAGTGACGTGGAGCACAGAGGGAGTGCGGCAGAAGCACTGGTGGAAGTGGACTGATGGTGAGAATGCTGCTAACACTGATGTAAAGTTCGGGGAGCAAAGCAATGCTCTGAGATGACAGAGTGCAACAGAAAAAGACCTGTTGGGGCTGTCAGGACGTCTGCACCATCCGTGTCATGCTCAAAGGCTGGAATCAAGGCTGGTTCACCAGCCAGGCATAAAGGCAGGGGAGGAGGAAGAGAAGAGTTAGGCAGGAGACTGTGGGAAATCCTTGCACATGTCCTCTTTCCAAGCAGCTCGGTTTTAAAAACCAAGCCCCTGTAACAGAAACAATATAATGCAAAGAATTACAGGGTTGGCTTTTTGTTGGTGGTTTTTTTTTTTTTCTCTGATACTGCTAGTGGCTGGGTCTACATGTGAATGGGTGTTCCCAGGCACCTGGAGCCCCACTCTGATGAACACATTAATGTTGAACAAGAGATGCAGACAGACACCCGTCCTGCCACAGCCTGTGTTGGCTGGAATGGGATCTGGGTGTGCAGAGCTGAGCAGAATGGAGCTCTGGCTGGCAACGGCTCCGGTTCCCAGGGACGGGCTCACGGTGAAACCTGGTGGAGGCAGACCAGAGCTTCACAACCACCTGCCTCCTGCCATAGAAATGCAAAACATTTGTGCATTATTTGGTTTAGTTTTTCAATATCACAGCCTGTTTATAGTTAGCAATTGCATCAAACTGGCTCTTAAATGCAGGTTAAAGGCCTTGATGAAATACAGAACACCTCAAAAAGACAACCTAAATTTTTGCCATTTTAAACTTTGCATGGCTGGCATGCTAGAACAGCCACCCAGGTTAATGAGCTGTGAGTTTAAATAGCAATTGAAGAAGTCGGTTATAAATATAGAGCGGTTTGCTTTTTGCCTTCCTGTTGCTTTCCCGGGCTTCTGAAGGCCTTCCACTGATGGAGAGCTTTTAATTTCACATTTTGGCCCCCACCACAGGTGATAAACAAAGGTTTCCCATTGCTATGACTCGGGTCAGTGCTGTAGCCTTAGCGTCAATCCCACTGCCTGTAATTACACACGAAAGGTTACCGGGATCCGCAGCTAATTTGCAGCCTCTGTTTAGCAGAATTTAATAGCAGGTATTACTGGTGCAGCAGTAATTAAGGACCTTTGTCAATAAGACGGAATAGATGGCCACACTTTGTTGTAATCAGTGGACTCTTGAGAACCCAGAGGAGTGAAAAGCAGTGAGAGGAGCAATCCATTTTGCGAATAACATGGCTGTCCTTTCACCCCCCCCACTCCCTCCCCCCTCCTGAAACCAGCAATGGAATAATAATTCCCTAGGCAATGAAAGTACAGGAATAAAAGTACTTACCCTCCAGCCTGTGATTTTTTTTTTTTGTACTTTTTATTTACTCTACTGTGCTTTTTATTTGCTTCGGGCTGCATTTGATGAAGTATTGTTTAAACAGTGCCACGTAAAATGGATATAGGGAGATGGAAAATAGAAAGAGGAGGAATTTTAACCAGGTGGATATATGCATTTGCCTTTAAGGTGGATGGCGTTCAGTTTATCAATTATTTCCTTTGGATTTTTAAAAAAGAGAAAGAAATGACAAAAACAAGTGGCTTGGTGAAGAGGTGGAGAGAGTCATTTAGAGCTGTCTCTGCACAGAGCCGTTCAGCTGTAAATGGGTCGCAAACAACAAGCGAGAAGTGAACTTGCTGTAGCATTGTAACCTCCTCTTC
>NW_008824986.1:10972386-11018730 GCF_000699105.1 Pygoscelis adeliae | reverse complement strand
TGGCGGAGGGCGCAGGGATGGGGGGAGCGTGGGGAGGCTGGTATGACACAATTCAAAGAGTGCTTTAAGGTGTACACTCCTTTCAGTAATTGGTGAAGAAGCTGCATTTCACTCACTGATTTCCTGCCTTTTTACAGGTTTTAACAAGCATGATGCTTTTAATAGCAGTTTGAGTACTGGCTCTTTATGAAGGCTCTCTTTTTTAAAGCAGCTTTAACTATACCCTTTCTGTCAGTAATGTCTGAAAAACTTCTACCTTTAATCATTCCTGGATCAGGCAGCAAACAAGCAGCTCCTTTTCCTTTTTCAATTACACGCTGGATATTCAGCACACACACAAAAAAAAAGCAAAAAAAAAAAAGCAGCAGCATCTTGAGCCTATCATGTATTAAATGCAGCTTTTGCTGCTGCATTAAAATAACACCAAGGATCTGGCTTCAGCCAACAAAAGCCAGAAATATAAAGTTAAAGCTGCAGTCCTCTTTTTTATTGTGATAAAGCATTGTAGCACTCTTAAAACAGTGGGGCTTTTTCTATACCTTATGCGTGATGATACTTAGCTAAGATATCCTGACCTTTCTGATTCTGAGACCATGGCAAATTTTTTATGGCATCTTATGGATGGGCTCTGCTTGGTGCTGTTCCTGTGAGGTGTTGCATTTACTTTTTTGCACTGCTAATTCAAGAAGGGAGCAAGGTAACAGCAAACTGGTGCTCTGGCTAAGTTTGTTTTGAAGGTCCACATCTTGATGGAGGTCCACATCTTGATGAAGTTACTTATATAGGAGGATGAGGTGAGTGATCCCTAGTGGACACTTGCCCACACTAAAAAAAAATGGCATCACTTCAAGGGAGGCCCAAGCTTAAAATACGAAGGAGGTTGAAGGGCTGGTATGAATCAGGAGAACCATGAAGGAAACACCAGGAAATATATTCCCAGACACTGGTCATCCTTAAAATAGTTCTCTGGGTCTTAGGCAGATTAAATCTGCACAAGGAGAGCATAGCTGACTTAATGGAGTCTTCTGGTCTTCTCTCCTCCTTGCTTGCAGAAAACACCATTTGGGATATGCATATATATATTCCAGCTCCAGTGGAAAGCCTGCTCTGAAAGGAAGGAATCAGACTGGATTGATCTAACAGTGCTGGACAAATTAATTCCACAGCCAAATCCCTAGTGCCCAGCACTCACGTGTTTTTCTCTGGTGATTGTGAATGGTATGAGCTCACAGAGTACCGTTGCTTTGGTGGTTCATGGGCAGAGCTTCCCCATCCTGTTTATTAATTTGAAGACTCAGTCTGAGTCTTTGAATTGCTTGCAGACTGGGAGCTGATTTGCATTGATTTAATCTCCAGCCCTGAACACAGTTCACTGCAGTATTGCAGTCTGAAACTACAGGGAAAGAAGAGGAAGAGAGAAAAGCACTTTTCAGTAAGCACTGCGCATGATGCTTCTGACACCACTGATCATCCTGGTGGACCAAAAAGACCTCTTCCCACATCCTAAGATTTCATACATTTTGAGGAATATGAAGCTAATATCCTCAGATGAGGCAGTAGCATAGGTGGACTGGTGAATCCTTTTAGTAAAATGCAGAAAAATGGTCACGTAGGATGGAATGAGAAAAACGCCAACCCTTATTGAAGGGCCACAAGGTTATAATTTCATGTGTAAATACATAAGGGATGAGGACTGCTTTGGGCTAGTGATGGTTTTGAATATTTTAGCATTTTCATACAACTCTCCCATTTCATACAACTCTTTCATACAAGCTCTCTCTCTGAGCCAGCCCTCAGTGGTGTTCGTTGGCAGAGCTCAACTGAACTCAGCTGAAGATCCGGTTTATTGTTTTGGGTTCAGATGATGGGTCTGAGAAAGTAAGAAACAATAATCTCATTTTCAAGGAGGAGACTGAGGAACTGATTCTGAGTTTCTTATATTGGTATTAATAAATCCGCTTGCATAGGTGAGCAGCTGCCAGAGTATGAGTTCATAATCTGGCCAAGTGAAACTAAATGCTAGTTGTGCAGAAAGTCTGTGATTGGAATTGATTGCTAGGAATTGTATTCAGTATTTTTGAGTTAGTAGTGTGGTACCATAGATCATATTTCTTATTTCTCCCAACAGAAGACCAACAAGCCATGGAAAATGCAGGGGAAATTCTGGAACGTGTTAAAGAAGGGAAAAGAGGGTGGATACAGCCTTTTGGTGCATACAGTTTACAGGTATGTTACAGTCTTTTGTAGGAAAAAGGGGTGTGCTTGATTGAATGCAAGTAGAATCTGAATAGAAACTCCTCGAAAGTAAAGTTTTTAGTAACAACACTGATGACACCAAGGTGGAGAATCATGTACAGAGTTTCCCCTCTAATAGATGCTAGTTCAGTCTGCAATAAATAAAAATGAAGAGATAATGTCAATGGGGAAGAATGTTGTTGCAGGATAATGGCGTCCTGCTGCTACCCAAATGTCCAAGCCTAATCCAGGACATTTATTTTCCAAGCAGGAGCCATTGATCTGGAAGGATGTTTGCCATTGCTTTGTAGGCCAACCCTGCAGGTAATATACACAGATATAAGATCTTGTGATGGTAAGTTAGAGTAGATCAACTAACTTCTGTGTTGATGGGGATCTAAAGTAATCTGGGATGATGACTGTGATGAGGTGAAAAAACAGGGCTTATTTCTGGTCTTGAGATGTTGCCACTTAGAGTTAGTGGAATCTAGCTTTCCTGTGTGGGTACAAAGGGCAGAATATAGCCAGATGTACCCCAACCTGATCAAAAGAGTGAAGCAAACCTGGTCTGTTCAGGACTGTTCTTCTGAAGCTTTGTCAGTAAGAGCCAGAAAGCAAAAGATAAATATGAAGGTCTGAGGTTCAAAGGTTAGTTATTTTCCTTAAGGGAAAATGTATCTCCTGCAAGAACACTTGAAGGTTAGTGCTCAATAGGTCATACTCTTTAACCTTTCTTCAGTGCTATTTGGTCATTTGATATCCAAGCCACTTCCCTTTACATGCAAAGCATATTACGTACAATTTCCACAGATACAAACCTGTATGCTAGAAATGTGACAGAAGAAAGAACATGTGTTTAATGAATTTGCTTGAGAAAGGTTCATTTCAAGGTAAATTTATTTATGGTCTGTGAACAAAGTCTGATGTAATTTCTCTTTCATTTCACTCCTCTTCCCACCTGACTTGCACCTAGTAATGGTTGATGTGAAAGGCAAGAGGCTGGGGCTGACTGCAGCCCTCTGGCTGAACAACTCGCCCATTGTTCCTGCTAGGTGTGTCCCCTGCTTCAGCCCACTGCTGAGGTCCAGTGCAGCATCGACCGAATCCATAAAACTCCCGCTCCTGGCTGTTGTACTAACTTTCCTGTTCTTTGCATTTCAAGGCAAAGGTTGATGTCCTGTTTGAACCCTGTGCTGGGTGATGCCCTGGGCTGTCCATACTGCAGCTTCGTTAGGCTGGTGTGTGAACGTGCATGTGGACCTACACCAGTTTTGACGTGAAGATAACATAAAGTGTGAACACGCAGCCAAGGGTCTGCAGGCTGGCTTCTCTGTGGGGGAGGAACAGTGTGAGGAACTGAGGTATGTCCTGCTCTAAACTCCGCTCCGGCCCATGGTTTCCAGTGTCATCAGAGAAGTCCCCATGGTCCAGTGGGAATTTCACAAGTGCTTGTGGTTTCTAAGAGAGTTTTGCCTGTGAGTGTTTGTGCTCATGCATGTGTTAGCAATGGATCACTCATTCTGACTAAAATAGCCCCAAAACCTATAAAATAGCTGAGCATATGTTTGAGGGAAAAAACTAACTGGGACCATCTAATCTGAATGTCCTCAACTGCTATTAGTGTCAGTGGGAATGGAAAATTCCCTTTGCAGGATTTATCCTCCAAAAAACATAAATAGATTTGAGCTTAAAAGAGGGATATGCTCCCCCCCAAGACCTGTGCCAGCTCTGAGACCTGTACAACCTACAGTGCAGGTAGGGACCAAACTAAGGAGCTCAGTTTTGAAGACAGTTGATTTTGGAGAGGGTTGAATTTTAGATGGCACAGATCTTGTAGGTTTGCCCATATTTACCAAAGGGAAAGGAAACATTGATTTGGCCAATAATTCTGCACTAACACTGTGCTCTAATTGGTTTCAGAGTGCTTCGTTAAACTTCAGCGTGTTCCCCAGATGGAAATGACGCTGTCAGCTAATTTACAAGGACGGTTTGAGTCTAACCATGGAGATGTGGCCAGTCTTGCTCCCTTCTGCAGTGTGCTGGGATCAGAGCTGAGGTGCTGGGGTCAGATCTACCCCTCAACCCATCTTGGGGGAGGGAGTATCTTGTCCGTGCAAAGATTTCTTTTTTTTTTTCCTAATCCTGCATTTTTAATATAAATAAAAAACTTGATCTCTGCCACAGGGAAACTGCATCCCATTTTTTTTCCTAACAGAAAAATGGGAATAGGTTTCCTTTAACTAGTGGAAGGGTCTAGACTCTAAAAAGGTTTTTATTATTGTGCGCCTGGGGTCCTTAGTTTTAGACATTTATCTTCTGGCGAACCAGTAGGGAACTAGAAAGGCAGTATTTTGCAACTCCTAGACCCCCAGCGCTAAATAATGACTCAAAGCTGAAATTGAAGTAGGTGCATCATCTTCTTCATTGTGTCACTTTTAGCACAGACATTATACTTTATGGGCTTCCACTATCAAAATAGTTTGTGCAACGGACCCTAAAAATGGTGATGCATCAATCAATCAGTCAAGCTTTATTGCTTCAACTTTCTTTACAGCAGGCTTATAAGCCATATTATAATACACGATAAGAAACACAACAGAATACAAATGCATTGTAATGCAGTACCATTTCTGTGTATTTACTTTGAGGTCTGTAGCTGCACTCTTAGGAATATCCCAGAGCATCAGTCACACCAAGCCAAATGCATCCCTGGTGTAACCTCATCGATTCTGCCCTGCCAGACCAGCTCGGAGGGACGGATTCAGTCAGCCGTGGTGGCTTGCACGGGCTCCTGGGGTAAGCCATGCTCCGGCTGTGCTGTTGAATAGTATGGGACACGGTGTTTAAAGAGGACTGAAAAATGGAGTAGGGTGGCTGGGCAGGCAACCAAACAGAGGGCTGGTTTTTCTTCAGGGCTGTACCAGAACCATGGGGTCTTCATCCGTCAGTGGGATATTTTTATGTTCTCGATTTGGGATGTGTGACTGGTGCCCCCTGCTCCTGCCCCTGGGGTTTTAGCCCACATTAGGAGGTCCTCGTGTATAGCAGTTGTTACGAGGAATTGCTCTTTCCAGTTGTTTGGCTTCTTTGGTGTGGAGACACCTCATGGGTTTTCGGTAAACATTATGTGTGGGCATTAGTTTTTTCACCAGCAAGGACAATTTTGTGTGGGACAGATACATCCATAGTGACACTGAAATAAATGCAAATATAGGTATGGCCTGCTTTATGGAAATATATCCAAAACCCAGAAATGTTAAACTTAGTGCAAGTTGAACAAGTGGCCATCTATGGATTATTACTTGGTTATTGCATGAAAATTTTGCAGTCTAGGCCTCAGGCTTTAGTGTAAATATTTTGATTTGAGATGGCAGTGGTTATGCCAGATGACTGGATCTGTGTTAGTGCTTACATCAGACACACACAAAAATAAATCTTACCTTGAATCTATATGCTGACGTCTGCATAACTTTCTCATATCAACCAGTTCTTATGCAGTTCAGAAAAGTAACTTAGAAAAGGTGAATTAGGAAAAAAAGATGATTAGGGTGAGTAAGAAAAAAATAATTTGGCTCTTGAATATAAAATTCTGTAGGTTATATTATAAAAGATGTGCAATACAGAATTTGATGCTTTGGATTCTTTTAAAGAGGACCAAAATTTTAGGTAATGTTGTAATAAAAGTTGTTTGTAAATATGTAACCAGCATCTAGTCTGCAAAACTGAATATTTTATAATACCTGTCCCTTCCCCAAATACTCACGTTGTTTATATCAGCTCACAGAGTTTATTATAGTATTTGTAGTGGAAATCTCTAATTTGATATTTCTCGAGTGAGTTTAATGAGCCTGAAAAGTGACATTTAGAGCTAGTTTTCTCTTTGTGCTTTGAAAAATGAAATACAAGTAGTTATCTGTTAAATGAGATAATTACATTGCTATTTTGCTAAAGGCACATATTAGTGATTTTTAGCTTGTTTCACTTAATTAAAGCTTTACAAAATGTAGAGTGCCAAACCGTTAATAGACCTGTTGGAACAGTTACTGAGACCGTGAAATAAAACCAGTTCTAAACAAGTCACAAAAAGAAATTGATGAAATGGCTGGCAGCTCAGACATAAATTTAAGTCTTGGCTGCATTAGAGCAAATGTAATAATAGCAGCAAGTAACCAATATTTTTAATTTTACTGATCTTTCTGCAATAATTATAAGGAACTTTTAATGTCTGTAATTAGAATGTTAGAGATAGGGTGACTTAGACCAGTGCTGCACTGTGAAAAATTGGATACTTACCATAATTGAAAATTAATCACTTTTCATTACCAGGAAGGGATGCAGTTATTATTTTGAATGGGCTGAGATACATCATATTAATTATGGGCAAACAAATTCACATATTTGAAGTTAGCAACTTTGAGGGCAGTCTGTGCCAGAAGTATCTCTGCTGACGTAATGTATTGGATAATGAAAATCGGGATATGTTTGTTTGACTGGTAATTGCAGCCCAGAAGTTTGCTTTGCTAAAAGTTCTCATCAGAGGATCACTGAATTTTATCAGTCATCCCTCCAGAGAACAAGCTTTGGGCATTGTCATTTTAAACATCTGAATGGGCAGAATAGCCTATAAAGCCAGATGTAATCCAAAATAAATTTATGCAGCTCTCCCAGAAGCCTCTGAACAGATTTGAGCAGCGAGGTAAGGAATAACCAATGTTGTTCATTATATGGGCAGAAAATGGTGCAAGTGCTTTGCTGGAAGTGTGAACTATTACCTGTTAACTGATCCATTTTGTGGTTGTGCAGAAGAGGTGCCTTTCCCTGCTCACATGATGGGAGCGTATAAAAGCCAGCTCCTCGCCCCACGTAAACAGTGACACCTCTGGAGTTCAGGAAAGTTTGGTCTCCCTGACAGATCCACTGGGGAGAAGGTAAAAGCACCTTGCAGAAGAGGACAGTTTTAGGCATGATACTCTGATGAAATTGTTTATTTTGTGGGCACTGAAGGAAACATAGTCCAAGCAGGGAAGTCCCTTGTAATTGAGGAAGGTACCAGGAATAACATTCCTGGACTGGCAGCAGTTTCACATGGAAATACATTTCGAAAAGCTCAGTTTTTCAAGTGAAACTGTGGATGAAAAGGATTTTTTTTTCTGTTTTGATGCAAAAAGTCTCATTTTTTTAACCAACTCTGCTCTTTTGCTGTGTGTCTTCGCTGACAGATTTATGACTTTAACCATCACGCATGGCACCCTCAGCACCCAATACTGCCTTTGCGTTTAAAAGGTGGCATTTTATGCTCAAAAGATGATGTGAAAATGTCACCATCTTGCTCAACAATTCTTCCTCTTGTGCATCTGTCACTGATTCCAGCTGCCAAATGGAAGGGCAGCAGGCATACAAAGTCTGCTCCAAACATTATTTTGTAAGTCGGCAATAGTCTCTTGCCCAGTTATGAATTTCACAGAAAACACCTAATTTTAGGAGCAATAAATGAGTATAACTGTGTGAGAGACGCTTCCCTTCTCTTTGGCTCTAATAGCTTTGTTCTGGCTGCAGCAGAAAAGGTAAAATAAAAGCATTGGCTGTCCCTGCATTTCCATATGCACAGCTGTACTGTCCGGGCTATACACCTTTCTTTCTCTCCTGTCATTAGGCTGAGCAAGGATGTGGCTGCTCATGACTGGGTGATTGATGTCAAATGTAGTAGCAACATTAAATTTGTCTGAAATGGACAAAGAAAAGCATTATTCACTGTAAAAATCTTGTCTAAAGTTCCCATCTAGCCAGTGCTGTTCCTAAATTACATTTGTATGAATTTTAAAATGGTTTTTTAAATTTCTTGGCCCATGATTGTTCCCAAGGTCACAAAATCAGAAAGCTGGGATCTGAGGCTTGTTAAAGCTGGTAGTGAAAAATGTGCCTGTAATATATCTTCATATTTGCAAATGTATTTTATTGCTGTCCATATCCTGTGAGAAAAATCCAATGTTCTTAAAAGACAAGCACTGCTTGTTATATAGACACTTATTAATGTTTATTAGAAACTCATCTCACTAACATCCATTGCTTTATTGGAAGTTCCTTAAGTAGCAAATCCAATTTCCTTTCTTATGCTTGTGCTTACTTAATTAACATCAAAAATTGAATGAGGCAAAACAAAGTTTGATATTCATTTTAATAAGTTATATAAAGTTAGCATAATCTCATTGAGGACATTCTTCATTGCTCCAACTGCATACACAAAGTGCCTTTGCAGCCATTTATAGTTTTACATCATATAGGTTAGATAACCTAGCAACTAATGAGACAACCAGTAGAAGAAAGGAATTAATTTTCAAATAAGCCCTTTACAGTCCGTGTTCTGGGGATACAGGACTTTGTGCTGTGTACTAGTGTGTGCTAGGCAGGTAGCTGGAGATGCTTTGACATAGAAAAGGGCTAGGACCTAATCCTGGGAGGAGATGTTTTGCAGAAAAATCTTCAGAAAGCCATCAAGGAGCCACATGGTATAATGTCTGTAATTCTTATAAGGACAGAAAGCAGGCATCTACAGCACGCTTCCAATTACGACACTTTTTGTGTGTACATCATCCCGCCCTGTGGTGAGTTCAGCCCAACATGTGCACCAGCTTAAGACTGCACCTGCTCTGGCAACTCACTCTTATTAAAATATTTACCTGATCATGTGATGTCTGTTGACCTTAGAACAAGTGTTATCATATTGGAAAATAATGATAAAAAATACTGTACTACAGTAAAGCTATTATAAGCTGTAGTGTTTGTGCCGTTACTGGGGAATATGGTATTGATTTTTTAATAAATTATGCCATAACCTACATTTTTGCCTTAGGTTAACATTTAACACCATAAGTAGAAGAAAGGTACAACATTATACTGATATCAGAACAAGATTTACCTGACCACAGACTTCAGCACATGCTTTAAAATCAAGAGTGGTGGGGCCTTGGCCACCTTTGTTTGTGTTGGTCTCCTCTCCCCTGGCCCCTGGGCAGGGGATAAGGACACCTAAGCAGGTTTGATTGCTCTGCTGCCCCGTTTCTCTTCCAGACGGTGCAGGGTTCAAAAGTGAATTGCGACTGTTCCTTAGCCATGAGATAACCTTTCTCCAGTAGTAGAATATCAACAAGAAACGTCTCAGAAGTAGTTTTATGGAAGCAAAAGAAAAAATAAATCCAGCCTGATAATTGTTGTGAGTAGATGCTTTTACATTAAAGTGAAACATTTTCTCTGTGACAGTGTTTAGATAAGGGTTTTCTTTGTAACTTTTATTTTTCAAATTTATTTTTCATTTTGGAAGGAAAAGTCACTGTCATCGACTTTTTCACTCTATCTTTTTCCAAGAATGGGGAGTAAAATAGTTAAAAGGGAGAGAGAGGAAGTTCTGCATCATTCTTCTAGTGGCTAAATATAAATATCCATGTAAACGTTGAGCTGTATCACATGTATTCAGCTGGTAAATGGGAATTAAAACCAAGAGTCTTTGCTAGAAAGGCTTTCAGTGCAAACTAAAAAGCAGTTCTATCTGGGTGTATCGATATTCAACTCGGAGAGAGAAGATGGGGAGGGACAGACATCTCTGCTTTGGATGCAGTGTTGCTCACTCCTGTACTGTAACCTTTATTCCTGAGACAAATATTTCACAATCTATTTTTGTCTCCCATTTAGCATTCATCCCACCCAGTTAGCATCGAACAGCTGCTCTTTTCCTCATTGTTCATAGGAGTGCTAGACAATGTGATGTTTTCTAGGAGGTTCTGAGAATATCGCTCCTTTACACAGATAAGTCATTGTCCGGGACAAAGTTGCCATAAGTAGTCACAAGTATGAAATTATTGGTTCAAAATGGATGGAATAAATGTTTTGATGCAAGTACTTGTGCATATGCTTTCCCTGTTTGTGAATCACGGACAATTCAGGAGTGTAAATACCATCACTGAATTTCCTTACCTCTGCAGATACCCTGATTTGCAGCTGAAAGTTCTTAAATGCAGATCCCTGAGCCTTGTCTCCATTGCCTGAGGAGGCCAGGACACCTGTCACAACAAACCCAAGTATCCTAGAAGCTAAAATGTCTGAGAAGTTGAAGTGGAAGATAGTGAGGGATGCATCCAAATCTATCACATATGCCCACATTGTGAGAATATGCAATAGGGTAAGCTATTGAGAAAGCCGCTGAGCAAAGAAAGGGAATGAGTGATTCAGGAGGTTACGTTTCCAGAAGAAGAGCTAATGGGTAGAGCGGAGATGGACTCACCAGCACCACAAATGAAAGCATATTTCCTGTTACAAAGATATCTTATTAATGCTATACTGACAAGGGAATTAACTCTCTATGATAACAGTTTCACCTGCAAGATCAAAATCTGCAATCATGAGTACATTTGTCTTTCTAAAACCTGCATTTTTGCATCTCTGCATGCATGCTTAGAGACTATGGTGGAAATTTTGCTCCCTCAATGTAGGAATAAACTCAGACAATTTTTAGATACTTACCAAAATATCCTCTAAGTAAAAAATTTAAAAGTCCCCATTAGTATTAAACATTTCCTCTTCATGCTGTCAGTGCTGCCATAGAAAGAGAAATGTACCTCAGCTTGGCTCAAGCTTAAATTCCCTCTCTTCTTGTACTCCTTAAATAGCAGATTGTCAGCTTAAGAAACTTGTTGCTGCTGATGACTATGATTCATGACCCATATAAAAGAACTGGGAAGTTAATGGCTGTTTTTCATATCTTGATAACCGCATTGTACTCTAATCCCCTGGCTTCTAGTTTTAAATTCATTTAGATGTATTCAAGTGGCTGTTTCAGCTTTCAAGCCCCATGGGGCCTGGTTTTATATTCCTCCCAGTGCTAAACCTGGCTTCAGTGGAGCTGCTCCTGACTTACACTTGTGGGAGAGCGGATCACGAGGCTCTTGGCTTTAATGAAGTCAAACAGCTGCAACCAAAGTCAGGATTTTTCTCTTTAGATTACGATATATGAGCACTTGTGGACCTCTGTTACTTTGAAATACCTGGTTAGAATATATGGGACATAACAGTCTAAAATTAAAAATCATGTTTGTAAATTCATATTAATTAGAAAGGGACACCTGAAGCCAAACAAAAAATCAATGAATTAACTGGTCCTTCCTCAGTTAAGTAAAATAATTTGTTCAATTTGTTTTATGTCTCTAAGTGAAGAACCTTTTACTCACTTTGATTCATGGACAGAGGTTAGAAAATGGTACAGTAGAAAGGAAATTAACATTTAACCTGCCCGCCTGCATATCCTAGCTGATGTCTCAATGTGACTGCAGCTGTGAGTAAATTCTCTCAATAAACGAGACGGAGTATCTATAATATTCATATGGCTACTTGTGCCTTGAGGAAAGCTCAGGCTGTTTTGTAGCTATTACAGACCAAATTAGGAAAAATAATCTGAGCAGGATGTATTACTACTTGACATATATCTGTTTTTTTCAGTTAAAATTTAAGGGGACACATTGTTAACCAACATACATCATTGCAGCTTCACGGACTTAAACCCTGATAGCGCCTGTGAAAATTGCTAATTTGACAGCCCGGAGACTACAAACTGTTTTTTCTGAATACAGTTATTCAAGAAGAGGCAGTGGTAAAGCAAAACATTGTCATTACTCCATAGGATCATGCAAATTAAACTTGGACTCTCCTTATTAATCCCAGTTTAGGAACAGACCTATGTATAATCAGACTTGAGGCCTTCTAAATGTTCTTCCTTTCCCCCCCAGAAACGTGTTATAATGTGACTTGACTACACCTTACAGAGCCAATATGAAAAAAAATACCCAATATGATCACGTAATATTTAGTTTATGTAATGCACTAGATTTTTCTTCAACAAATGGCCTATGGGAGACTTGGTATCAGAAAAAGAACTGCATCAATTGCTGAGAGAGCAGTAATTTAAAACAAAAGTGCAGAATACATTTTGATTTCATCAGGAAGCTTGAGGATCCTTCGTGATGTTTCTCAAACTTGCGAGCACTTCATTATGTCCTGTCAAACGTGTCTGTGCTGCAGGCGCGGTAAAGGTCAGCTCAAGGCATCTGAAAAACAATAGACACATTTTAATTTTTGTTTTTTAAGAAGAACAAAGAGGGATTGTGAGAGAAGCATTTTACAATGCAAAATAGAAAGTTGAATAAAAATCACAAATCCAGCTCCTTTCTGGCTAGCTGCAGTTTGCCATCCCACTACAGAAACTTATAGCTTTGAATTTTTCACTGTCATGTTGGAGATACAGCTTTATTTATCTATTTTTGGTCATCATTGTCATGTTTTGAGAAAATATTATGTATTTTTTTCAACATTTGCCAGACTGGGACTGTGTTTAATAAGCAGGATGATTATGGTCGATGCAGAAAATCTTTTTATATTCATGTTTCTGCCCCCTTCCAGGTAATAGTAGCCTAATCACGGAGTAATAAAGATAGGTTCACAAAATCTTATTTCCTTGTAAATTTGAAGCCTGACTGCCTGAGAAGTTGAGGAGGATACAGGAGCCTACTTCTTCTGCAGGGTGTTTCTTAGAATGGGTGCAAGACAAGACATATATCTGCTGCATCTACAAGCACAGATGCTGCCTATCTATTAAAATTCACAGTGGCTTGAATATACCTGGCTATGTGTATAATCTTGTGGCCTTCACTGTCCTCCTTGGCTGTACTGCTATGTTTTGTGCCATATTAACCGTATGCTTGTGGAGATAAGGATCAAGAGCTTGCTCCTAGCCCCTAACAAAGCAGTTTTGCATTACTCTGACAACATATGATGGCCTTAAAATTAGGACAACTGTCCCATTTAGGGACTCCCTGCATGTCTCTGATGGAAAAGGTTGTGGCCATTCCCCAAGTCCTTATCTTTGGAAGTAGATTTGTCCTCCAAGCTGCTGGCTGAGCTCTTCAGGTGCTCATTTCCTCACCCGCTGTTGGTTAATGTGAGTTTGGTGAGCTGGAGTTGTTTGGGTAGCAGATCACTGCTAGCACAGTTACATTGATTGAAACAGGTTCAGGAGCAATCACACGAGCAGGGCAGCTTGCAGATCTGCAGGGCAGTGGCTGTGGCAAACAGGGTCGCAAACCAGGGACAGCTGTCTCTTGACCTGCTAGCTGGAGCCTAGGAGGATGCGGTTGCTGGTGTGAGGTATGCTGATATCTTAACTCAGTGCTGATGGCTGTAGAATATAGAATACCAAAGAGCCTTAAGGGTCCCTTCCCTCCACTTTTCTGAGTGGAGAGATGAGATTTTGTATCTCTTTGTATCTTTGTATGTTTTTAGGGTAGTGCTTGAGATACTGGGTGCAGAGTCTTAGCTGTATTTATGGACCCAATTCCTACTGAAATACTTTGAGGATGTGGAATGCAGAAAACAAAAATAAGATAATGCCAAGATACAAGACAGTGGCACACCTTATACCGTACAAACACATTTCTGTTTCAAATGGGTTTTGGTTTTGTGCCTTTGTAACTATTATTAGAACTAATTTCAAGACAATAGCTTCCTATGTCTTTTTCAGAGAGACATGGAGTAAAGTACGTGTCTCCATACGTTGCAGAAAAGGAAAAAAAGAGAACTACAGAATGGAGAATAATGGTGTTTGAACCAACAGGAAAAATGTTGCGTATGTGCCGTTAGATCCAGCTTTTTTGTTTGCACTTCATTTGATTATCAGTATTTTCAGCCATCTAATGCATTAATACTTCTCTGCAGGGAGGGGTAGGGTTCATAGCCTTTTCAAAGCAGCACTAATGAGTGCCTTTAACTTAATAAAATGATCATTTGCCAACTACTTATCATAATGTGAACTAGATGCTTTCAGTCCAGAGATTAAAAGGAGTTTTCTTTGTAAATGCACTGTAGTTACTATTACTTCATAAGTCATATGCAGATATATGGTATGTTCATTGGTTATTGTTTTTGACATCTTGGGATCTCATAAAATAGGTTGGAAGGAGTTGTTAGAGTCTATATTGTTTCAATAATATATGGATTATCACTCTCTAAATACGCAATGACATAAAAGGCAATAATGCCTTTTATGGATCCCATGTGGCCTATTACACTAATGATCCATGAATAATGGGGTCACGGGATGAGTTTTGAACAGTGCCTTTCTTTGTTGGTTGTTTTTCTCATTTATTTACCCAGGAAAATTCAGTTTTAAGTATCTGCTTTTCAGCAAGGTCCTACCGTTTACTGAGTTTTCAGGTGGGTTAACGGATGCCAAAGAGGTCAAGTGACTTCCTAAAGGTTATACGACGAGTCACTGAATTTGTTGAGAATAAAATACAAGAACCTCCTAGTTTTCTGTCTTTTGCTCTGACTGATACTAAAGCAGAGAGATTTCGGATCAGCATGACCTCTACTAAATCCCTGTGCTGCTGCTTTGAGGACACATCAAAGCTTGGTGTTCACTGGAGAAATCTGAAGCTCCTGAAGCAATGTTTCCCGTACTTTCCACCGAGACAACCAGAAAGAACGGAAGCACTGCAGTGCGGACAGGCTGCTTTGATCCTCACAACATAGATTCTCTCTTAAAAAACCCAAACAACACAGAGTGAAATAAACACATGGAAGCCCCCAAACACAGTTAACCTAATGCTAATCCAACACAAGAGTGTTTGTTTAGAACTAATTATGTATCCTATCTTGCTGCAATAGTGTCCCTTTCACTTCATGCGGAAAGCCTCCACATTATTCCTCTTGATTAATGAGGATGGTTTACCTCCTTCCAAAATGAACCTTGGCACTGCTCCTCCAAGCCCTGTAGACATGGAGGGTCAGTTGCAGAGGGCAACTGAGCTCTGTTGCAGAAGGGACGTGCGTCCTGGAGAGCACCACTGCCATTCTGGTTGCATTGGTGGAGATGACAAACACAACGCACAGTGCCATCACCCTTGCTCTGGCCTTCCACCTTCTTGTCGAGTCCCTCCCAGGAAGAGAAGCGCTCTCATGTTGAGCTGAGCTTGGGCACTGACCAGTTACATACCTGTGGGCATACCCTTTGTCTGGCTGTGCCAGTGTTTGCTTGGCTGCAAAAGTGAGGTACCTCTTGCTATTTGCCTGTCTCTCCTTATTTTGTGTGTATACAGAGCTCTGCAGCTCCAAAGCGTTCATTATTATTATTACTACTACCTACTGAATATTATTTTATGCATTTAATATACTATAAAGCAATTACAGAATGTAAGGTACTGCGGAAATACGGAAAGATCTGCCTGGAATAATAATTTGATTTTGAAACTTTGTTGCTAAAAGACTTCAGGGTAAAATTGTAGTACAGTATATGAGCTTTTAATGAAATGATTCCCATTACTTCTAGTATAAATGGAAAAAACCTACATAACACATGGAAAATTTTCATTTAATTAGCAAATAATTTGTATTAGAATATAGTTGTCAAATTCTAATTCATCAAACAGTATTCAGCAATGAACTGAAAATGTTTCTAGCATGTATGCTTTCATACTTATACACCTCCAAGCTGGAAACCGTATCAGTTATTTATCTGAAAATGCATCAGGTAAACACTGTTGCTTATAGGTGTTGAAATAACACAGAATAGTCATGAGAAATCAGACAATACATCTCTGATCTGGCTGTATTTCAATGTTGCTGATATCTGATGTTGTATGGGTTTGGCTGGAACATATTCAGACAAAGGGGTTGAAGCCATAGGGCGTGTTTTAGTTGTTTCAGATTAGAACGAGGTCACGATTAATTAGTTAATGTTGCTCACGATTCCTTAAGCTGTGCTTATGCTGTGTGAATACTCTGGTTTTTGCGTTTTGCCTTGCCTCTGAATGAGCCAATACTGTTGCTCTCACTGTAACAGCTGAGTGCCTGCAACCATCTTACTTAAAAATAGATTTAAGACCTGTACTGTTGAGGAGAAGTTACACAATGGCTTGCTGACAGCCCATTGCACACGCTGATCAAGGCACTGGCTTTAAAACTGTTTGGCTTATAATTATATCTTTACAGCTAACTGGGCTATCCAAATGATTTTCTTCTCTCCCCCTTCCCAAGTCTACTGACCTGTGGCTAATGAGATTTGTGTTTCGATTAGTTGTAGAACATAAATTAACTAATCAATGAGAATGGATTCACATCCTTTCTTGTAAAAGAGCTCTGCTGCAGTGATCTGTATTTAATATTCAAATCAATTTCAAATTCTCAGGATGATTCTGCTAATATGGCAGGCTGGGACTCACAGCATCTGTATCCTTGCCACAGACTGTAAATATGGGATGCTTATGGAATCGCTCACTGACCTCCAAAGCCTTCTCTGGTCTCATTGATTTACTATCTCACTTAACAGTGATGATGAGAAGCTTAGAGGCTGGCAACGAAGCTGGGAAAGTCATGTGAGAGAGCATTTTCCCTTTACTTACAAGAGTGTAACGACTAAGCAGAAGTCACAGGACTTTGAAAAATGCTGTTTGTTTTTGATATGAAAATTTCGGGTCAATTTTATGTTCCAACTCAAATTTCTCCTATTCTAGAGATGAGGGTAAAATATGGCCGTTACCAAAAAGCAGTTTTCTAAGTGTGACGTTCTTTCATTTGCTTTCAAGGTAGAGAGAACTTTATCTTTTGCCTTGCTGTAATTGTCTCATCTGTACAATTAACCAGCATCTTGGCATAAAATGTGAAAATTTGTACAGTGTTCAAAGCATCTGTGGCCTTTATGGTACAAGTTCTGTTAGTACTGAAGCCACAGAAAATTAAATGTTCCCCAAAGAACTTCCAGATGTGTTTTATTCTAATAGGGTCATTATACAGTAAATTAAAAAGCAGGGTAAATGGAACTGTAAAATTTAAATTACTCTAAAACCACATCTCTTTGCTTTGAACATTCATTTGTGGGGTTGCATTTGCAATAAATGTGAATTAGGCAGCTGCAATAACTGTTAATCATATATTTATAAAATAGTAATGAGGAAATGAATAGCAGAGTAAGACAGCTGCACATTTCTCTAATAGTATGTCAACTGCGAACATAATAAGATGTAGAAAATTGTTTGGTGCTATGCTGATAATGCAGCCGAATGTAAGAGATCACTTCAACCTCTTAACTTTACAGGAAATTATATATAAAATCCATAAAAAGCCATAATAATACATTAGGCCTCTGAATTGTAGTCAATGTTTTTCTTTGCTTTGATTTTTCTGAAATGGGACATACTTTTCCAAAAGTAATCTGCCAAAGATCACTAAGGCTTTTGTTTCAGGCTGCACTTTATTCACCATCTTGCAATTTTATTTAAAAGATAGTGCTTCTAAAAGCCCAAAGTGATCTAACTTCCCTGCTGCAGGAGAGCTGTGGGAGCTCCCACCTCCCTCTCCTCGCAGAGTTTCACCAGGTGTGGGAGCATCCCACCTCTGAGCTCCAGTGGAGTTATCACTGCTGAAACCAGCGATTCAAGTAACAACCCCACATGAGGCAAAGCAAAAAGTGAAATTTAGCTTTTACATATATATATACACACACATATATATATTTTAGAAAAGTCAACGGTTGTCAACGTGGTCAGAGGGCATCTGGCTGTCTTTCGCAGCCATGGTAAAATTATAAAGAGGTCAAGATAATTGCAAAAACCAAGCCAAACTACCTAAACCCAAGAAATAAACTGCAATATTTGAACAGCCATTTAGATTTGCTGCTTGTGCTAGCAGACTTCACAGCCTGCCCTTGTGCCAGGTGCTGCTCACTTGCACTTGCAGTTTTTAACCAGCCTTAATTGAATTTTGCAACTGAATTGGGGTGAAGAGGAGAATTAGAAAGCTAACAGGAAAAAAATTAGGCAAGTACTGGGCTTCAAACAGCTTATCGGCCAAACAGGGAATAGGTGCTAAATGTGTAATAGGAAGGCTGCCATAGGAAATGTCACTTATCAAAGTGGCAGCACTTTGCAAGGAATAGCAAGAGAAAGAAATGAGGGGCCCAATCCCAGCACTTTCTGACGCCACTGTGAAAAGTCCCTGTGATTTAATAAGCAGTATGCTGGGCGTGTCATTTTGGAAGTTGGGTTAAAACCCATCAGTTTCACAGCTGCTAGGCTGACAGCAAGGTGCTGAGTAGAGCTCAGCAGGGAGCACAGGGGTGCGGTGGGCACAGGGAGCCTGACCCCTCAAAAAGCACAACGGGGTAGCAAACATCCCGCCTTTGCTATCGAATAAAACTGTTTTTGTTAATGACTCCCTTTTCACTATGGAATACATGTGCTTGTGTGATTTTACTGTAAATGTTTCTTGCTGTACCACATTGTGATGTATTTTTAATTTTTATATGCATTTGCATTTGGAATGACACAACCAGCTCACTTTTTTTTTTTTTTTTTTTAAATACTGAGAGAAAGGAAGACTGAAGATCTTACAATCATCTGTTTCACAGATTGAAAGTCTTTCAGTACACAGAATCTGCCATAGACTCGAAAGGTCAGTCAATGAAGGAGAAATTATTCTCTCCAGGCAGGAAGGAGGACTTTTCAATTAGTCCTGTGTGTTTAAGGGCGAGGTGAGGGGCCACCGGAGGTCTGGGTGGACCAGCGGAGGTCAGGAGCTCTGCAGCACCATCAGCTCTCTTAGCCTTTTGTAAAACCTTCACGGTCACTCGATGGACCTAACCTTTAGCCTTCATCAAGCTGTTGCCTTTAATGGACATGGCATTTTTTTTTTTTTGTTAGGAGATGGCACAAATCTTTTTGGCCATCTTAAAAACTATAAAGCTATTGCACAGTGGCCAGATAGGAACAAAAAATGTCCTTGGTGTAACCGTATCAAAGGAAATATTGTTCATACAACATTGCCATGTTATCCTGAGCTGTGATGGGCAAAGAGAGGCAGAAAGACGGATACAGACAGAGACATAGATATGGAGATACGTTCAGGTTGAATTTGTCCTATAAAATTTTGGCCTTCTACTTGCCAAAACAAAGCAAAAAATTGTTCTTCTTATTAAATAGAAATTAAAAGATAAGCAATGGAAAATGGCTTGTTTTCAAATTTTTTTTTTTTTCTTCTTTGAAAGAGACGGTTCAGTTCTCCAGGAGAAGCAAAGTTCAAGCTCTCATTTCCCATTGTACATTTCTGTGTTAGTGCCTCACAAAATAGCAGTTCATTTCTGGAAATCCTATTACTGTCCACACTCAAGCAGCAACTTTAACAGATACATCTGTTACCTGGCAGCTTCTTCCTACACAACTCCCACCTCTGAGAGTTAAAGCTTATAGTTTTAAAAGGAAAATTGAAATAGCCCAATTCTGAACAATGCACATTTTGGGGGGGGGGGAGAAAAAGAGCACATGCCACTGTCAGCTACAAGAGACTCATCTTGTCTTACATTCTAATCCGGACAGATATAGAAAACAGAATGGTGCATTATCATTATCTTAGAGAAGTTTATTTGGTGTGTGGACACTCAACAAAAGAACTAATGCAATCAGAAAGTTAAAATATATGGGCTGGAAATACAAATTCATTAGATGTACACAAAACGTATGCTGCAGTGGATCTGTCATTTAAATTAGATTTTGACAATTATATGGATAGTCTGGTTGAGATGATATACGATTTGCTCACTTTATCTATGCCATGATTAATTATTGCAAAAGACGTGTAGAGTTAGGACCCTGTTGTTCTCTCATGGACCTAAGCCGAAGTGGAGCTGGGCCCATCTTGCTTACTTTGTGTTAGCTGCTTGAAGGATTTTTGTATGTGTGTATGTATATATATATATATATATATATATATATATATATATATATATATATATATATATATATATATATATATATATTTTTTTTTTTTTTTTACATGAAATGAGTCTGTGTTTGCACCCACTGGAATTGATGCAAATCTTTCCGCTGACCTCAGCAGGGCTGGGTCTTACTTTTTCCCTGAACATCGCTTTCCAACCCTGCAAGATGCTCCTTGTGTGGAGACCGCATGTCTCACCATTCAGGATCCAAAGCAGACAGCGAAGAGCCAGGTCCCCTCCAGGTTGCTCCCAGCCAAGCCCAGGTGCCTTGTACCCATGCACGAGCACAGCCATCCTCCACCTTCCCCATCCCGGGCCAGGAGAAGAAAAGCATCAGGTCTCCATCCCCTCAGCTCAGAAAGATGTTGGCTTGAGATGCTGTGGTGTTGGTGAGCTCAGCTGGACCATTTCAGACTTCTGGAAACATCTTCTCCCTCCCTGGTGTCCTCAGAGGGTTACAAGAGACATCATCAGTGACACACTGCCGATTACTGGTGTGTCATGGTGGAAGCATGGCCAGCCCTGTGTGGGGATCTCCAGATGCTCGTATGTCTTCTGGATGAAGTCACTGCTCTGGTGCTAAGCACTGCTGGTGCATCTCAGCTCCTCCGGCTGCTGGGGATGGCACCACCCTGCTCCACCTTGCTCTTGCCTGACATTTATTAGCAGCATTTATTCGTACTGTAAACATGGGCATGTGCATAAAAAATGCAGCATCAGGTGCGACCATTTAGGCAGACAAATGACGGCAACATCTCTTCTCTGTCTGAACATTGAATACATATTAAAAAAAACCACTATTAAAACGGAAACATGATTTGATAACTTCTTACAAATGCAGTAAATGCCACTTCTTACAAATGAACACTAGCAATCAATTTAATTTCTCAAATAAAATGATTAAATTGCTGTTATTGTGGAATCATTATTTTATTGCTAAAACCTTTTAAAATGTTAATTATTGTGCCCCTTGAAAAGCTTTCATCTTGCCTGACTTTGCCTTTATACAAAAAATGTCTCCTGGTTGTGACTTGCGAATTGAATGAAAATTCATGCTTTACCTTTTCTCTCTCTCTCTTTTTTTTTTTTTAACACCTGCAACAATTCTCCTTGGCTGTAATATTTATATGAATTTAACTTTAATTTTTCTCTGCTTTCATCTTCTGAATTAGTCAGTATAAAGCATAGATCACTCCTTCTCTGCTGCTTTCCTGTTTATTTGCTTTAACAATAGATTCATTAACTAGATTTTGGTGCTCAAGCCATGCGGACACATCCATTTCAAAGGAGGCTTTAATGGCATTTCATATTTTTCTACATTAAGGAAGATTAAAGTATATTACAATACCCTTTACTGCTCTATTTTCTTCATTTTAGAAGTGGTCAGTTTTAAAATTTTTTTCCCCTTTCTTTCATCTGCAGTGTTCAATAAATTGTCCAGGCCTTTCAGATGATAGTTTCAGCAAATTGAGTTCTATATTACAACTCTGAACCATTGTTTAGCCCATCATCAGTCAGATAAAGCACTCCTATTCACACAGGACATCAAAAGAACAAATATATGTTCAAAGTGGCTAAAAAGATTACTGTGACTTGGATATATCATTTTGTTAATTGTTAGTGATTATTCTACTAATTTAGAGGTGGTAAATTTGCTGACTCTGAACTCGTGCTTGTGATGTAATCAGAGTGTAATATATAGATATTCACGGCTGGAAATTACACCATTCAAAAAGGGTCAGGTCTGTCATCTTCTAATAGCCAAAGGTGGACTAATAGCAAATTTTAATAAGAAGAAAGATGCAGACCAGTGTCTTCATTTCACATGTATAGTAAGTCGCAAAATGCTCTGGAGAATTTCAGCCGCGCTGGTGCTCAGATGAATCAGATGATGATCATGGTGGGTGCCAAGCCAAATTCAGCCTTGGTGCGACTTGAGATTGGTTGGGTTGTACCTGGGAGGGATCTGCCCCAGTCTGAATTGAGGCCATTTGCTAGGTGAGAATGGCTAAAGTTAATGCATTCAGGTCCTGATCCTGCAAAGATTTATTCACACGTGTTTAATGCTCTACACTCCGAGCAATCCCTTGGAAATCGCTGGCAATATTTGAGGTATTTTAGTGACTCCCAACACCACAGTATCATGGTACCACACAGACCTAATATGTTTGTCCTCACAGCTCCAGATGCAATGGAGAGGTATTTTGGAAGTGGGAGACAGAGATAGAAAACCTGAGACCCTCTGATGTGCCCAACTCCCAGCGGCTAGAAAGAAACGACCGAGCATCCGCCTCTGAGTTATGGTCGCAGCAGAGAAGGGAAAAGAAAAGAGCCCGTCTGAATTGCCAGCTCCCAGACACTCATGCTTCCTCTACAATCACTGACACGTGAGTATCTCAATAAAAACATGCATATTTGCAGGATATAAAGTGAACACACATGCATTTTTGCAGGGTCCTGCTCTTTGAAGATAATTTCAGAAATCCTGCAGATGCACAAAGTTTAATATGAAATTTTGAATAGACTCTGCCTACAATTGCATGCTGCATTTCTTTTCTTGTGTATTTTGCCCCACATCGGGTAAAATGGAAAGGCAGCACTAAGGATGCCTGATCATATGTGAGGCTACTGGCTGGAAGACGGATTTTACAACAGAACAATTGCAGGGTGTAGGTTTTAGGCAATAAGCAGGTAGCCTCGCTCTCTCAAAAGAAAAAAGAAAATAATGGAAAACTGTAACATTCATTTGGAGGCCTCAAAGGCATAAAAAACCCAATTCCAACTGTTATAGGTCCCTGCAGGAGTCTACAAAAGAACTAAGCTTTTTAAGTAAGAAAACTAGATTTTGGCCCAGAGGGCCCTGTCATTGCTGCTTAATAGATGAAACTCTTTTGATACAAATATGCTGTTTACTTCTCAGCTTCAGCTTTCATAAAATATAACCTTTTTATGATTTACGACCCCAGAAAAAGTGCAGGATGGATTTTTAGCTCTGAATTGGTTGAATGTCAACAAGAAAAATATAGATAACATATAGAAATAGCAGGGTGTTAATGCCACACAAAATGATGAAATTATTTTTGTTTAGAAAAGTTAAGTTTGTTCTTAAAGTTCTTTGTGAGTGAAACTGAGGAAAAGGTTTGCCGGTAAAGCCACGGGAAGCTTTGCATAATGCTTCCTTTTTGCTTTAAGGCAGCATTGGTCTGCCTAGAAATTGTAAAACTGACAACAGAGAATCCATCTGTGACTTCAGGGAGGGACAGATGGTGCAATGCGGCTGGTAACCCTTCTGGTATTGGCCAAAACTTACCTAAGTTTTGCCCAAGTAAGCACTTCAGATTCGCTTCTTTAATGATAAATTCAAGTTGAAAGGCTTGTTCCAAAACTTAAGTTGTATAAAGACTCTTATTACTTGTAGTGATTATTAAAATCAAACAGAAATGATCAGAAGTGACATAATCTAGCCACCTTCTTTATTTGCCCAAGTTATTATTTTTATCCTCTTGACATCAATATTCATGCCTATAGACATGCTTTAATATATAGACATGTTTTAGTATCGGTCAGTGATTAAAAAGAAACACAAAATGTTGGTAATGTGAAATGAAAATGAAAGTATCAAAGCTTTGAAGACTGAGACAAAAATGTTAAGATGAGGGAATAACTGCTGCCGAGAAGATTGCACACATTTTCTTTTTTACGGTCTTCCACTTTGCGTTATCTCTTTTGCAGCTTTTTTGCTCAGCATTAACGACGTGCTTGTTTTTCAGGTGGCTTTTTTCATGTTGCTTGTGAACCTGCTTGAACAAAAAAAAGTTGCTTTTTCTGGATGCTTGGGGAAATAGCCTGATCCCAGACAAATTGCCCAGGAAGTCTCTGAAATGACTTAGCCTGCCACAGAGGCAAGGTTGTAAAAATTGAAAAGGTTTTCACTTTTGACTCTTCCAACTATTGCAGAAAGAGACATTTGCTAGCGTATGGTCTCTGAAAACTGTCACTGAGCAAATTAAAATAACAAAAATATCCATCTGTGAACCTCTACACATCCAGCTTTCCTACCCTGCTCTGTCACAGGATATTAATCAGACAGGGTATGTATGGTGTGCTTAATAGCAGCGGCTGCTAAGAGGGTCAGGTTGCTGATACTCAGCAGCTGCAGAATTTTTACAGGAGGTATACACAAGTATTGGTGCTGGAAAACACCGTACTCCACTGATCTGGATGCTCCCCCCTCGTGTGTTACAAAGAGAAAAGGAAACTGAAATGAATAGAAAGGCATGGGAGAAGCAATGCTGCTGGAGTGTTATCTGTCCTGCCCCATTACTTACACATCTTGGGAGCCTTTTCATGGGATCTGAGGATAGGAGAACAACCTGGAGTACTGATTCCTGAGCCCTTGGTGCAGGAATGGCCTGAGGGACTAGGTACGTATCTGCAATAGCCAGACCAAGGCTATCCAGGACAAGATTTTCTGCCTGAGACTCATAGTTGCCCATGGAACATCTGGGATCCTGTCCCAGAGCAGGGAGCCAGGCAAGAGCCCAAAATCTTAGTTTTGAGGGCTTGACTTTCCTATGGTTGAAGTAAGCAGGATGAGCTGACTCGTCTCCTAAAAGACCCAGTCTCTTTTGGATATCACTCATCTATGCCACAGACAAACCAGGCAGCCGTTAGTCTTTTACGAAAAAGTTGGAAATAATGCCCTTGACCTAGCCTTCAAGTTGGAAGAACTAAAAAGAAGCAGCTTATATTGTTATTGAACATGCTTTGACAGGCTTTTGAATAGTCAGTCAACCTCCAGAAGCTGGACAGTGTGGCACAATTTATAGCGTATTTTCTTGCAAATTCCTCGAGGCACCTTACAACAAAGCAATGAAAAGTCGGCATAGCTCACCCATAACTTTCAATTTAAAAAACCTATTAATATTATTCTTACAGCAGATAATAGCTATAGAACAAATTTTTTTTGCATAGCTGCAGAAATGCTTCCTGGTTTAAAGCTTTGGTGAAGCCATGCCAGAAATCTGAAAACTGTTAATTTTGCAGATAGCCTCAGCACAACTCCATGAGCATTGGTGGTGTGACAGGAGAAAGGTCCTGATCAGGGTCCTTGATGCAGCTCATCTGTGGTTAGAGTCAAATCCAGTCCTTACCTTTAGCTGGTGATGGTTGTTGTGGATCAGCTCCTTGGTTCCCCAGGCCAGAGGCACTGCGCAGGGCCGTGGTGAAAGATCTCCAGATGCTGGCTGCTCTGGCTTGCTTGTCACAGGGAGCACTCTCCGTGTGTCACACTGTCAGCTTCTTGGGCACAATCTCAAGTCTTTAGAATCATAGAATCATAGAATCATTAAGGTTGGAAAAGACCTCTAAGATCATCGAGTCCAACTGTCAACCCAACACCACCAGGCCCACTAAACCATGTCCCTAAGTGCCTCATCTACCTGTCTTTTAAATACTTCCAGGGATGGTGACTCAAGCACTTCCCTGGGCAGCCTGTTCCAATGTTTAACCACTCTTTCAGTAAAGAAATTTTTCCTCATGTCCAATCTAAACCTCCCCTGGCACAACTTGAGGCCATTTCCTCTCGTCCTATCGCTAGTTACTTGGGAGAAGAGACCGACACCCACCTCGCTACAACCTCCTTTCAGGTAGTTGTAGAGAGCGATGAGGTCTCCCCTCAGCCTCCTTTTCTCCAGGCTAAACAACCCCAGTTCCCTCAGCCGTTCCTCATAAGACTTGTTCTCCAGACCCCTCACCAGCCTCGTTGCCCTTCTCTGGACACGCTCCAGCACCTCAACGTCCTTCTTGTAGTGAGGGGCCCAAAACTGAACACAGTATTCGAGGTGCGGCCTCACCAGTGCCGAGTACAGGGGCACAATCACTTCCCTACTCCTGCTGGTCACACTATTTCTGATACAGGCCAGGATGCCATTGGCCTTCTTGGCTGCCTAGGCTTCATAGGCTGCGTCTATGTTTTGTAGCACGTATTTTGAACTGTGGAAAAAGCAAGTAAAAATACATCCTTAAAATATACTCTTGAAATACACAAATAAATTAAGAGATGCTGTTAACAGCATACTGAGCAACTTGAATCCTTAGGGATATTTTTCCTCTTTATTGACTTCTGAAAAGCCTGTTACTGAGGAAGGTTTTAAGCAGGTGGTTGAAGTTTAGTGCATAGTTTAAATGTTTACCTGAATGCGTCCATTCATTTTTCCATTAGTCAATCAGTCAATATCTGCACAGAGCTTTGAAAAATGCCGTGGAGGATGAGGAGGAAGGGAGGCAGACAAAGATGGCCATCACCTAGATGTTCAAAGTTACTTGGGAAGCAGAAAAGGCAAATATTTGTCTGAGGGGATCTCCAAAAGCACCAAAACGAGGGAATGCTGCAGAATTAAACTTGCTTTGAAACTTGCTGTGCAAACTTGTTGGAAGCAGAGTTTAGAGAATCCCCAAATTTGTCAGACCGGTGCCTGCTCAGCTGGCCAGATCAAGAAAATAACCTCAGAACTGGTCTCTAGACTGAGCGATGACCAGCCTGGGTCACTCTGAGGCATTATACAGACTTTATGTAGATAACCTGACTCCTGTTTGACTTCCCACTGCTTAGGACAACAGTCTAACCATTATCACTATTAAAACACAGCCTCAAGAAGCTTTTCACTTGTATAATTTTCAATAGCATGCATCATTGCAGAACTGGATCCTTTGTGCTTTTATTCTGCCAATCTTTAGACCTTAACCTTACTTTATCCCCCAGGTTGGAAGACTCCATGACCCCTAGTGAGTTTGGCTGTGGGAAAAGACCATTGGGAGGTCAACACCCACCTTTGAGGCATCCTGAAACCCTCAAAGTTTGCCTGGTCAATGAAGGAGCTGGAAAGAAGAGACTTTAGACAGCTATCTGGGGACAAGTTTGTTATAGTATTGCTGCAGCTCTTAAGATAAAGTATATGTCCGAGGTTGGGTCCTTGTTGCCTTCGTCAGGCATGGCGACCCGGTTCAGGAACGGCACGGCGACCGGTCTTGGAGGTGAGAAGTGCAGAAAGCTTCAGCTAAAACTAACTTAGAAACATTAATTTCCATTACGAATACTCTTTTTGAACTTTTCACTGCAGCTGTTTCTCATAGATTGGTCTCTTCCTTGAGTGGATATATTAGTGAAAATAAATAAGTACATGTATTTTATTCTATCTCACTGAAGAGATGTTGGTGACTATTAATCTATTTCTATATGTTTAAATGTAACTGTCCATCTGATCTGCTCTCATGCCTTTGTTAAATGTACAGACATATTCATGGGGCATTATAGTCAGCAGCAATATGTATGAAATCAGATTGTATTCAACCTGGAAATGACCTACATTGTAAACTCTATAAGCAATATATTTTCATACATATCAGCCTTAGAGCTGTAAAAACAAGAAGGAATTCAGCAGCAGGGTGGTTTATACCTGCATGGGTGAGAGAAGGAAAGCAAACATTGCCTGTTCCTTTCAGGGGTAGTCCTGCCCCGGTCCCAGCCTTCCTTAGTCATCTTGCTTCAGTGTTTTTCTCCCAAGCAGACTGAGGCTCTTTTTGAGGTTGTCTGGGGACTATTTTTAAGGAATGTTTTAAGGACGTGTGGTTTACTTGAAGTTACGCATATGAAAATGCAGTAACTGGCCATTGCAAGACTTTATTGATGGATGTGCTGTAATCAAAATCAAGATCGGATGTCATTCTCAGTATATACTCAGTTCATCCACAAGTTACTGGCAGAGAGCAGGATTTAAATGGTATGCATAGTCCTGTAGCCTGTAGGGAATCAGACTATGTAAGAGTGTTTCCCTTTGATCCTAGTATCAGGTACAAATTTGACCTTGTACGTTTGGCAGGTGGAGCAAGTGACCCGTTCTGGCATTTGCATGGAAGAGTTGCAGGAAAAGTTATCACCTTTCATGTCATTAGGATCTCATCCATAGTAATTTCAACCAACCTTTCCCAAAGTGCCCCCGTTGTCAGAATAGCCAGCTGCTGTGGTGGGTGCTGGTATTTATGCCAAAAAGGTATTTCACCTTTCCTTCAGTCCCTTTCTTTATTTGCTCTTTTATGGTTTATAGCGATTCCCCCCCCCAATTATTTCAAGGTTGCTTTTGATAGGGAAAAATCTCTGCTTAAGAAGAGCGCAGCTAAAATCTTACATCTAAATACTGAATGCCAAATGGTAAATCTGGTGGTGTGATTCATTGGTACTAGGAGTATTTGTTTTACTTGGCAGACTCATTTAGCTGAAGGCACTGTGCTTATGTCCTGCTCAGTGGTCTTTGGATAAAGTGAATTTACTTTACTTGTCTACTTTGAAGACTAGAAATTTGGTAGTGTTTCATTTTCAGGTAGAAAAGCAAAGAACTGTTCAGATATTCTTTTGAAGCTGTCCTGAAAAGTGGTTTATAATGACAGAATCATAAAGGTCATGTGCTATTTTCTTTCCATAAGTCTGGCAGTGGAAACATTACAGGTTTTCCTGGTCTTTACCCTCTCTCTTGCTGCAATGAGGGTGTCAGATTGTTTTTGGCTCCCTTGAAATCCTAAATATTGGAAATAAAATGCAGAGCACAGACAAGGGCTGCTTCACCTCCTTGTTGTTAGAGGCTGGGGCTGGGAATAGCAACTGGTAGGAAAGTAGGCTTGATGCAACACGAACGCCTACAGAAGATCCTCACAGTCCATTGGAAAGGGTTCCTTACACTGCTAGCAATGTGAAGGATGACAAGCCCTCTTATAGCATCAAATGCAACAAGGAAAATAAGATGGACATAAAATCAGGTCTTGAATTTTTGGTACTAGCCCCTACTGAAATAAACTAGAAGTTCTTGGAGCGTGTGATCTGCTAAATCCCTGTAACCTGGGAAATCCTGTAACCAGTTCCCATGGAGGCACTAGAAAAAACAACAGAATTAGATCTGAAATACAGCCATGAAAGAGAAGACATTCAGTAATAGGGCTACCATTTCATCTCATATCTGTAGACCACATGCTTCTCTGCAGCCATTTGATATGGGTCTCTTTGGACTGTGGTATGTGTAAAAGGAGGACTGTATAATGACCATGCATACAAAAACTGAAATCTTGACTTCAGGCACAAAGCATTTTTCATCTAAGTCTACCTGAACTGCTGACCGGACTCAGCTACTGGAAGAAGCTGCAAATTGGCATAACTATATGGCTTCTGGATCAAGTCAAGAGGTAAGCAGAGGAGCCCATCTCTGTTTGCTCTTGGACTACCTATTTTCCTTGAAAAATGAATGGAAAATGAACTGATGGATTTGAAAACATTGCTCTTAATATCTGTTAAAAGCCCATATAAAATAAATTGAGCTCCTTGTACTGGAATAGTGTCTTTTTTTCCCTAGCTTAGAGCTGTATTTTTTTAACAAGAAGAGTTGGTGTACACAAGGGAGTGAGCATGGAACAAGGGTGGGGTTTGAATTTCAAGCATGATAATGATTCCTCAGTAATTCCCAGTTTAGATACTTTAATATTGCACTAGAAGTGTCTTTGTGCAGTTTAGCATCATGCATTCCCCAACGGAGCTCAAAGGAGCGATTGGAGCGAGGGTGTCCATAGAGTGGGAGGAGAGAGCCCTGGAAAATAAGCTGTTCTGCAAGAGCTGCTTGGGATTATTTCTCCAGAATTTCTAAATCTGGTTTTCCCTGAGTGTTGAGACTACATTTGTGGCTGGTTGTGTATATGTGAGTGAGTGTGAGTAAACGGCTTTTGGCAGGTGGACAAGCACCGTTGTTTATCCCAGACACAAACCTGGCCAGAAGCTAGGGTTTCCTCACATATGTCGGTTCATGGCCATGACTGTGAAGTCTGCCAGATTTATAAACTTATTGGTCAGAGATAGAACTGGATCATTAATTAAAGGTAGTAACTGTGATTGATCCTATAAAATACGGCATATGTTTGCAATTTTAGGACTGTTTGTCTTTTTTAAAAATTGTGGCCTGATTACAAGTCAATTTGGCTCAGTGTCCAGTTTATTCAATTCCTTCTGTGATCCAAGTCAACATCCATGCTATTCATGTGGACTTGGTTAGTGATAAAGAACTAAATTAATCTGGAATCTTAATTGATATTTATGGAACTGTGATATCTGATGCGATACATTCTCATAAGTAAGCATGAATGGAGACCAAAGTTTCATTTTGGAGGAGATGTCTTATCTTTTGTCTCTAGTTCTTGCTTTTCCTGTTTTTTCTGTGGTCTAACTGTCCATGGTGTCCATGGTTTTGATCTACCTAAATTCTCTGATTCTCTGATTCTTTGCTTGTATAACCATTCATGCTGAAGGTGCATAAGTCTGTAAAAAATAACATTTTTGACCCAGCAGTATGGTGTATATAATTTGCATAGATCTCTGTAAAGAGGTATTTAGTGATATAGGGGCAGTACCTAAATTCTTGGGAAAAAAATGAAGTGTTACAGTCATTCTCAAGAGAATCACACTTAATACCAACAGTGAATTTGGTAATTTTTTTCATGGCTGTTTTTGAGCCAAAGCAAACATCCCAAAATATTTACTCATGGAACAAGTCCAGGTGAACTGCACAATCTATCTGAGGGTTTTGCTTGGTTTTGCTTTATGTTCTTGAGGATCAGTTACATCACCAGGTCACAGGATAGGCTTTGGTGGTGTTGTAGATACTGTTAAACTCTGTGTCACCATCAGTGTGAATTACAGATTTGCAACACAGCCAAAGATGTGTCTGTTTTTTTTTTTTTTTAACACTTCCCCACATTTGTAAAAATTAAACAATCCTTTAATATGAAATCATCGTTAAGGCTTTCTTAATGAAATTGGTATGTATTACCTGTGTTTCATGACTACAAGTTCATTCCTCATAGCGAACTAATGCAAAGTATAAGACTCTTCTGTCGATGTTTTTGTTGGCCTGGGGAACACTAGGGAAGGTCAGCTAAATCCTCCACACGATTACCATGTCTGGTGTCACTAATTGGCATTTTAGCAAAGAGAGCATGGATAGGTTTTACTCCACTCCAAAGCTGTAAGCACCATTTTATCAGAAATGGTACCACAATAGTATCCTTTTAAGTGCCCGCATATCCTTCTTATCATGGCTAACCGAGTCAAAACCAGGTTTCTGCAGAATGATAACAGTTTAAGCCTTCCAGTTTGTCTGTAGCTCTCACTCTAACAGTGCAATGGAGCTTTAGTAAAGGAGATTAAAGCAGTCAATGGCCTACAGACTTCTCCCGTTCTTTTGCAGCAATATCCTGGAAATTTTCAATTTATTGAAGACAATTCCACAGCTCCCTTATAACTGCCAATGCTGTTATATAGGCAAATAACTTACCCTGAGAATTTCCAGTTCTCTTCCGCTGTTGTTATTTCCAGTTGGACTGAGACCTACAATCACCTGTACACACGAGTAACAAGCATCTTGCATATATTAACTCTCTCTTGCAAGCATTTGCAGTTTGAGGTTTCTAGAGTAACTTCAGCTCAGACAGGGTTTTTGTTCTCTTTGCAGGAAAGTGCTTAATTGTGGACCCGAATCTGGGCCTTACTGTAGAAACAATATATATATAAAGGAAATGTTGAAAAGAGTAATAAAGAGCAATCTTCCTGAGAGTACATAAAAATTACAAAAGGAAACAATAATCAATACATTTTACAGTTCAAGAGTTCAGCACATGCTGTTTCAGTACAGTACAATGGATAGGCGGCATCCGTGGATTATGAATTCCCACGTTTATGTGGAAACAGAAGTAAATAACTGAAACAGGAGTCATGTTGCAAGAATGTAAAACCAAGCTGGACTTAATGGTGTGCTATATTTAAAAGAGTGATGTGGTCCAAGGAGTAGTCACTTTGTCTTTTCCTTCAAGTTTGGCTGCCTGCAACCTGCCAGGACCAGCTAATTCAAAAGAAACCATTTTTCTCTATTTCAATCACCAATAAAATACAATATGCATTGCACTTTGTTGCCCTGAATTCTAGAGCCTGATGTTACCAAACGGCAACGTATTATGTATGTAAATAAACGGCGCTTCTCATTTGAGTTGGGAGAACCATTACTTGGACCAGATATAGGGGAAAGGCAGGGCAGTGCGGTGATGCCATAGACTCTTGCAATAATTTTTTGGAAGGAACAGATGGCTGGAAGCCTCATGGCATCTTGTAAAACCTTTTAGCTTTATAAGTCAGATGCAGAAGCACTGTCAGAAGCCTGGTCTTAGATCACCTATTCAAAATCAGGTTTTGTGTATGCTTCATCACCTCTCCTCCTTTCGGGACTTGCTTCTCCCTTTTTCCCAGCTTCTCACACTGCTCTTGCTGCAATTACCAATCAGGGACTGATCTCCAGCTTCAGTCCCTTTCATCTTTCCATCGGCATAAGAGGAGCAATTTAATGGGGCCATCAGTGATTCCTCTAAGCGAGAAGGATCTTCCAGAGGGTTTGAAATGGTGTAATTGTCTTCTGATCTTACCTGCCATGAATACTCTTGGGCAGGCAATACACAAAGGGTCTATTCATCCCCAGGAGGAAAGCAAGGTTGGATGGACCTGATGTCATCTGGGAAGCAAAGGATGCAGGTGGTGGGTTGCCCTGATGCTTCACCATGATGAGGAGCAAATGTTCAACAGCATTTTGCTCTGGAAAGGCTGGTCAGTAAGCTTGGCTTTCGTATAACTAAAAATCTCATTAGCACAGGGTTGCAGGCACCTCACATGAGAAAAAAGTGGAATCCTGGTTTGGTTAAAATGTTCCTGTTGCCAGGGATGGATCCATTTTGCTCTAGCTGATGGTCTTGTTCCAAACTGAGGAGTCTCATGCATAATGCAGATATTGATTTGATGATACAGGTCCCATTTTCCAGGTTAGCATGTGTTTTATCCAATGAAGGCTATATCTTGTCACACATTAAGGGTCTAGGCTTGTACATCATGTCTATGTGATAATGCAATCAGGACATTATATATGAAAAAAAATTCTGACATAGATGTACTTTCTAAAACCTATATTAAAAAAGCTATAATCTAGAAAAATAGTTCTTGCAATGTCACATTAAGAATGAACAATTTTGAATAAAAAACACAAAAAGGATAAATTTTGAGTGCTTGGCTTTGTCAGACAAATACCATTCCTGTAATCGTCATCAAAATCAATCTTATACAGATAGTAACAGTTGTGCCCTTGTTCTAATATAGTACAGCCATTTTGTTAATTTCCCTGTATTTTGCGAGGTGCATGGAAAATACATTTTATGAGCAGGTGCTCTCTTACTTTATATAGGAAGTATTAAATTTGATACCACTTTCCTTTAATAAGACCAGATAATGGCACAAAATCTGAATCTATTATCACAAGGAAGAAAGTAACAAGGACAGAAAACGAAACAAATGTAATTTTTTCGTATTACAATATTCACATTTCAAACTTGTGGAGTGTCTGTGCTTTACTTGATAATAACTACTGTGACTGCATAATACTAGGATAGATATTGTTTAAAAAAAATCACTGATAGCCTATTCAGGGCTGTGTCTTTGTGTTCTCATGGTAGCCCATCTCTTTAAGTAGGTTGAGTTGAACAACTACCCAGCAGGTGAAAAAATGTTCTGCTACTAGCATATTGCAATCTTTCATTAAATGGTTACCAAATAATCCTATATAGTAGTGAGAAAGGAATGCATTTCTACCTGCTGGCAGATATCTTTACAAAGTGCAGGGTAACAGTATATTGTGGATATAGAATGATGCTTGCAATGAAACTATGTGCATTTTCTCTGGTTCCCCCTCTCCCCCGGCAGCTGCAATATGCTATGACAATCAGCCAGCAGAACTAACACAAATGACATAGTAAACATGCAGGCAATGATTTTTTTTTTTCCCCAGTGCATACAGTATTAGCCATTAGCCTGCAAGCAACGTTGTTGCATTCATATTTAGGGTAATTTTCACACTAATATGGTATATGCAAGCCAGATCTCTCACCGGAGTGAAAGTGGTTTAATGGCTGAGTTTAGGCAAAGAAAAGAACTCTGGTATTTATCAGCAGATTTTGCTTTCGGGAGTGACATAAATTTGTGTTCTACATTTTTTATGGGAAAATAACAAAGTTCCTTCATCTGCTGAAGTGAATGAAACTTATGTGAAATTAAAAATAAATAAATGTGGACAATATTTTGTGCATGAAATTTACTGCTACATACCAACAGTTTCTTCTCCATATGTGTGAGAGATGTTATTTTGTGAGGTCTTTAATTTTCAATTCCTAAGAAGAAATCAATAGAAATGTTAATGCAAGTGATAAAGGTATAGTTTGCTCCTGTGATGCATAAGATTTGTGCCAAAGAGTCTACGGAGTCTCCTACACAGTCCTTCTGTGCTCTTACTTTATTTCTCAATGGAGTCCCAATGCTTGACAAGGTTGCTTGAGGTGATCCCAGATTCTGGCTCCTGTCGCCAGATAAACCCTCCGCAGCAACCCATCCATGTTGAAAGCTGGACTCTAAGTCCTGGTGCTTTAACCCCACTCCTTACTGCTGCTGGTTGGGCTGGACCTCCGGGATCAGTTCCACTTATATCTGAGTACAGCCCTTGGCTGTGGCAAAAATGATCATCTCCCTCTCCTGACTTTCATATTTACAAAGCCTCCAACATCCACTCTCTGCAGGATTGCAAAAGGAAGCTGGATGCCCTGAAACTGTAGTAACCTTGATCCATTTAGCCATCTATCCAAACATTCAAAACTGACGTCTTTCCATACCTCAAAAAGAACCAGATCAATTAAGAAATATGGGAAACAAAGGAAACATAAGAAAAAAATCACGCCTATGCTAAGAACTTCAACATAAAGTTTTAGCCATTATGAAATTTGGGCTGACTGAGTTATTACCTCTCAAAAAACCAGCATTCATAATGGAAATCCTGACAGAGCCTTACGTACGGCTATGTGAGTGGCACAGCTATAATTAACTCTGCCTTCAGACGCCTTCCATTAATATTTTAAGGATTTTTTTTATTAAAATAATTGTATTGGTTTATGAAAAATACTCTCTCCCTCAAGTTGTTTCATACAGAAAATATTCCAAACACATTCCTTTTTTTCCCTCTCTCTCTTTTGCTTTCTAATTCCCATCTGCACAACAGGTTTCCTCCTTCCCTTTATTTTCTTCCATTGCTAGATCCCCACGCTTTCTCCCCAGACCCTCAAACACAAAGGTTTTCCCCTTTGATGTTGTGCCTTTTCATGTTTTGGAAGCTCTGTGGGGCAAACCCTGTATTTATGAGGAGTGGCTGAGGGAGCTGGGGTTGTTTAGCCTGGAGAAAAGGAGGCTGAGGGGAGACCTCATTGCTCTCTACAACTACCTGAAAGGAGGTTGTAGCGAGGTGGGTGTCGGTCTCTTCTCCCAAGTAGCTGGTGAAAGGACGAGAGGAAATGGCCTCAAGTTGCGCCAGGGGAGGTTTAGATTGGATGTGAGGAAAAATTTCTTTACTGAAAGAGTGGTTAAACATTGGAACAGGCTGCCCAGGGAAGTGGTTGAGTCACCATCCCTGGAAGTATTTAAAAGACAGGTAGATGAGGCGCTTAGGGACATGGTTTAGTGGGCCTGGTGGTGTTGGGTTGACGGTTGGACTCGATGATCTTGGAGGTCTCTTCCAACCTTTAATGATTCTATGATTCTATGATTCTATGAATTGCAGGGAGTGGGAATGAGCAAATCAGCGGTTGCCTGAAAAAGTTAGCACTTCCATCCCTCCAGCAGCACATGCCAGCTCTGCTCTAGGATCTGCACTGGCAAGCCTGGGCATTTCGGGGCAGAGAGAATATCTTGGTTTTGCTCATAAAGCTTGGAGAACCCTGCTCCATGAGAGCTCTTTACTTCTCAGTTCACTCAGTGGAGGAATCATCACTGGGTTTATGGCATGGTGGCGAGGTGGCATTGGCAGGCTTTCTCCAGCATGCCCTCAGCCCTGGAAGCAACCTCTCTCCTCTCTGATTCTCCTTGGCACCACCTAAAGCTCATGTGCACTGTTAGAGAAATAGATCTACTAATAAGAACCATGCAAAGACGTTGCTTGTGTTTTAAATATTGGTGGTTATTTCTTACCTACCAGCCTACGAAAACCATGATTTTTAGCTTGACGTTTGCCATTTTTACTAATTCAAATATGACTGGAACTCAGAATATGCCTTTAATATTTAACTTATAAACAAGACCATGTTGATCATCTTTGGTGCAGATGAAACAAAGAGATTAGTTATGAGAAGCGATATTTTGTTTTGAAAGAAAAGGTTCATGCAGCTGGAGTCTTCAGAAAACTCTGTATTCGACTTTTCAGTATATCACTAAAATGGTGCTAAAACAACATTACAGTGCCGACATGTAGGTGGGCAAGTGAAAAGGTCACAGGCACATAATAAATTGCACCAGTATATAATAAATCTATTTCTCATATACCTACAACCTGTACAACTTCTCATACAGATAATACTTCAGTATATGATAATTCATTGAGAGACTGCACTTGTGATACATAAAACTATTTGTACACAAGAAAAAGCCCAGCGTGAATAATTCAACCAACTACTACAAACTGATATAAAGCAGTCTGCCATCCAAAACAAATGAGACCCCATACAGACGCTTCTATTGACTTATACTTGAATTCATTTCATCTTTATTTTATTTTGACTCTCTCTTAAAATTTTTTTTTTTTAATCTTCTGTCCAGAATATGACATGGGTAACTTTTGAGCAGGCTCATCATTTGAATAATCAGCCATTTAGTGACATGTCTAGTCCTGTTTAATGACTGAATCTGTAAAAGTATGACCTCAAGCACTGGTTAACTTTAAAATAGCTGTGCCCACTGCATGACATAGCCAACAGGAAGCCATTAGAGCTCCAGCAATTACCATTTACATCCATCGACGAAGTCCCTATTTTATTTTAATCTGCTTAAGTACATTTTCTGCACGAGGTTAAAATATAAATCCCTTCTCCTGAACAAGACTGGTTTTCTGGCTGACTTGAGAGCACAATTTACAACTGATTTAATTTGTTCTTCACAAACATTCCTAATGACATTACCCTGGTGCATATACTGACTGCCTCCTCTTATTCCATTAACTCCCAAATCGGGTTTAAAGACCATATTGATGCTAGATGTTATTATGGGTGATTATCAAAACAACAGACAATGGGGCAAAGTGTTTACTAACTGGTTTATATATAATTTCTGTAATAACTACAACAGATGGTAATGCTACAAACAATAAATCAAGCTTTTCACTGCTGAAATAAATTGGCAGCCTGCAGTACAGAAATGCTGTATGTAACTATATACAGATGCTTCAGTCATCAACTGTATTGTTCATCTTATTAGAAAATGGGTCTGTTACTGCTATTACAGGAAATCTTTCCATTTGCAATTACAAATGTATATTTTCAATTAAAATTGTTTTTAACTGCCAAACTGGTTTAAGTATACTTTAACCTTTAATTACAAATAGGGTTATCACGTACAGCCAAACTGGTTTGAGGCATTTGTTTGTGTCTGTGGAAGTTCCTCCTCAAATTGGGTTTCCACTCCATAAATATATTTCTGCCCTTCAAGAATCCTCTGGCCAAAAGGCATTTGCAGTAACTTTAGGAAGTTAATTCAATAGTAGCTGTGTAAAAGGATGCTTTATTCGACAGTGCTTAAAACAGTATCAAACCTGCAATTAATTCTATTCACTTTTGTTTGTAGTAATTTATCAAAACATTTGTCTCCCTACACTGCCTTCTTTCCAGCTCCTTTGTGGGGAGCTGGTTCCATGTCTTTGTTCTCATGTCACCATCTTCTGGTGTTTCAGAGCCCCTGGGCTGTGAGAAGACACCCTGCAGCTGCTCTACCAGTGACTTTGGGGTAGAAGTTTGGTACTCAAGTTGGGAGCAAACGATGGCAAGCTTCAGGAGTCTGCAGTGGTCTAGTATGAACCACAGGAATGTTTGCTCATTCAGAAATTTTATTACAAATGAGAATTTTATTACAATTCCAAAAATGGGTAGGATTTTTAGTGTCTTTCCCCATTTTATGGATCTTTTGAATTGTTCTTTGCATAAAGGTAGGGCCATGAAAAGAAGATGGAAATAGTGAACACATAATGTTTTCACAAGCAAGCTTGCAACTGTGAATGGACTGAGATTTATACCTTCCAGGTGCCTAATTTACACTGATTTTTAATTTGTTTAACACCATCCACTGCTGAGAGGATGATTTTGAAAACTGCTCTAAGTACCTACCTATATATTTAGTAATTTATTTCTCTTTACAAACATAGGTTCAGTCTTGTATTTATCAGTCACAAACTTTTGGTCTAGATTCTGCTCCCTGATCTCTGGTGTGTCTTTGTGCAATGTTATCCAAACATCCCAGCTTTGCATATGCATTTGGAGCTCTCATACTCTACGAAATCCTTTAAGAAGTTAGGACTTGAGGGTTACAGAAACATGATGCATCTCGAAGAAACCAGAGGTCTCATGTCACAGAGAGACAAAAAAGGTAAAAAAACCCCCCAAAGCATGTATGTATTGAGCATTGTGTAAAGGATGGGACACACAACAAGACAAGTAAAATATTTGTCAGAATATTCAAAATTAATTGTAATGAATCATTCATGAATAATCTGTTAACAGAAACATGCTTCTTTTTTCCCCAAATAATCACAAAATAATTTCAGGGAGTGAATTATTCCATGAAAGTCATGATTGCTTTATGAGCAATTTAATAACAAGAAGATAATTGACATTTGAATTAACTTTTCAGAAGTAGTCAGAATAATATATTAGCTCTTTTACATAATTTTTGGCCTACCTGTGATCTCACTAATATTAGCTGTGCTTTGGTGTAACTGCTGGCCTCAATAGATGTCTGCATAAAAGAGGTAAAAATGCCACTTTGCTGGTTGATCTCTGTAAGTATGAAGGAAGAGTTTTATTCCTAATTCTAATAGGGTGAGATAGAAGTGAAATGAACTGCCCGATATCTGGTTGCTGACAGATATTGAATCCAGACTCCTTTGCCTTCAACTCATTTAAAATGAAAATGCCTCTAAGGAAATGTCTTTGATAACTTCAGCTTTTAAGGTTGCTTTAGCAGAAGCCCAAACATGTCCTGTGGACGGTGTCACTCTTAGATTACCAGGACTGGAGGTGATGCCTGCTCTGTCAATGGCTGCAGAGGTGGGAAAACATTGGATGGGGTGGCTTGTCTTCTGCACGTGGAGTAGGTGTTTGCTCAGGTCCAGATCTGAAGCTCACACAAGTCTTAGGGGGTCACCAAGACCCGGCTTGGAGCCTGGCGGTGAATTTTATTGGGCATCAGCTGTGCATCCTCTACACTTGTAGAGGACTAAGGGGCAGTAGGGGCCACCTCACTGTCTACTCATACTGATTCATGGCTGAGGGCAGCACGAATCTGGATGTGTCCTTCTGCTGCCCCTGCCACAAGCTCAGGAGACACAGCTGTTTGCCCTGGCTTCATTTCTTGCCTCTTTACTAAGTTGCTTATTGCCTGGACAGTCACCTAATTGCCGGAGGTTACTGCTGTACGAAGAGGGTTTTTTTGCCTGACAGCAGTCTGCAGGATAACTCCCACTGGAGAGCATCAAACATACAGTACAAAACCCTTCTTCTTCTATCGGTTGTACGTATGTTTGCACAATGCTGTACGAATGCAACCAATGCAATTTATATCTGGTGTATATAATAAAGATAAAAAAATACATTCCCGGCATTATAAAGATCTTTAATTATAATCCTGCAAAGGTGCAATCTGATTATTTGCTAATTGCCTTTCCATATTTTTTCATGGCCTCACAAAGCATCAGGGATACTAAAGAGCAAACAGTGCTTTAAGGCCACAGTACAATGTGACAACAGTGATAGATATGCTAATTTCTTCATTCACTCCACTTCACTTCTTTTATTCTTTCCAATTAAAGCAAATGCTACTGAAACTGTAATTAAGCTAGTGCTGTAGCCCTGATTGCCTGCTGTTTTAATGAAACCCTATTGATTTTTCTTTTATTTCTAATGGCCACACATTGCGTTCAATGGTCAAACACATGGATGTTACAATGTGCGGCCAAACTTAATTTTTGTTCTCTAAAAGGGTGGCCTTATCAGAAGGAATATCAAAAGACCTATTTGTGTGAGGTCTCTATAGTTTTTCCTCTATCTGCCTGAAGAGACGCACTTCGAGCCAACATATTACCATTAAAAAGAAATGAGTTACATTTTGTAGAGAATAAAAATTACTATTAGTCTCCTGTAGTTGCCATAAGTTGCACACACATTTGGCATATTCATGATTCCCAGCATACTTTTAGGTTTTATTATTTTTTATAAAAAAATCTATCTGGAAGAGAATGTGGGGAACATTATATTCTCTCTGCAAGATATAAATCACACCAGCAATTTAAGATATAACAGGCTACGAGCACTTTCCGATTTGTTGATAATTTTATGGAAGAATCCATTTTCACTGGTAAATTTCACTGAATTATTTTCTGGTTTCCCTGGAAGTAGTGAAAAAGATAAGGAAAAGAAAAACTCTCTTAAAATCCCATAAAACACACAGTATACCTATAAATTTATTATTCACCAATTGGATTGTTCAGCTAGGGAATTAGGTATTTAACTGGGTATAGCTTTTCTGTGGCTTCATATTCGCACTTAGGAGCCAGTATGTACAAATCAGTGCACTGGAAGAAGGCACTAAGTCTCACCACAAACGAATCTATCCAACATCTTATAACACACCACAGCAGAAACTCACTGCATGCACTAGGCACATCTACAGGAAGATTGAAGATTTTAATTCACAAAACATGAATATATGTGACCCCGTTCCAGTTTTGCTTGAGGAAAATAAATGGTAATAAGGAATCATGGTTTCCTACCATTCCCTATCTAAAAACGTTTCTCTTATGACTGCTGCGGAAGACAGAGTGTAATCACATTCAGGATACACAAAGTCAGCAGCCAGCTTAGCAAATGCACAGAACACGCATGAGCTAAGGCCCTGATCCATCCTCTGTGTGTTGAAAGGCAAGGGTTTTTTTTCAACTTTAATCAAACATTCACATTTTTTCCTGGACCATGGCCACAACTTGGTGGTCCTTACAATCCCTTAATCAGCATCTCTAAATCACAAATCATATGTTAGGCTATTGGCAATCTGTGGGGGAAGCATCGTCTCACAATAAGTAATAAGTTGGGATATAACTTATTTCAAATACCGAATGTGACCGTGGTCTGAGCCAGTTAAATGAGTCCTTAGAGCATAGGTCTATTTTGCTCTTGTTCTCAATGAATTTCGTGACACATTATAGGAAAATATTTATCCAGTGTCCAAGGTCCTCATCCTGCTGTCTGATCTGCATGTGCATGTCCTTAGGCTTGCCAAGAACCACAGCGAAAGCTTCTGTGGTGTTTCCTTCGTGGACCAGCTTGTGGGATCATAGACTGTTGTGTGTGCAAAAGTTACATCAGCCCTAAAGCTGCTAAATCTGACCTCAGGAACTGGCCAGACTGGACTTGGGCAAGGCTTAATGCCTCCTTTGCGCCTCCGAAGCGTGAGCAATGAATCAGGAGGGGCTGTCTTGGTGACAGGGGCTCCTTGTTTCATATGAACAGTGCTTGTAGGCTCAGGTCAGCCTAGTAAGCCCATGCCAGAATCCGCCACTATAATCTTCCTGATTGTTTCATTGGGAAAGCGACTATAAAATCCTGTGGTAATATACATAAATGGCACTGTAAATGCTGTATTAGCCTGATCTGTTAAAAAAAAAAATGGAGAGAGAATGCGAACAGTTGAAAGTAACTTATACAGGATTTAGTATCAAGAAATGGATTTGGGGCACAGCTCTTGTAGCCTTTCTCCTTGCCGGCTCAATGCCCAGCCTATCTGCATTCCCTTGGTTTACAACAACAGCAGACCTCATTTTCAAATTGCCTATCAGTATGGCGTTCCCATGAAGCTGATCTAACCACACAGTTGTTGTAGCCCCACACATAAGTTCTCCAAGATGCACAACAAAATCAACAGAAGGGGTTGGAGCAGCGTGAGAAAAGGCTTTGATGGTCACACCATTTGCACCCAGGGCAGCCACGGAGTCAAATGAAGTTGTCCTCACTGGTCTGTCTTGGCTTGCCAGTTGTTTAGCTCTGCACATTGCACGAGAAATCTTTCCTCAGCACTAAGTTAACTTCTGATAATTAGAAAAAATATGCAGATTAAAAAGTGATTGTAAATTTTTGTTAATAGATTTACATTCCAAATTTTAGCCACTTCTTGCAGAAAGCTCAGCACTTTGCCATAGCCATGGTACTAGCACAATTTTAGGTAAGTAAACAGAAGATGTGAAACAGGAAAACATATTACCATTTTCCCCACATTAACCAAGAAGTCTTGCCTGCCTTATTTCCAGCCTTCCCCAGCTACAGTTCTGAATCACCTTCTGTTTGTGACCACTGAATGCTAAATACACTTTTATTTTACCTGTAGGCACTAAATTTTTCAAAAGCCTCACATTACTATTAGCCTGCCAGCAAACCAGGAACATCAGCTCTTTTTAATTAGATTTTCTAACTGTGATGTTCATTCAACAAGGGATAAATTCCCTTTAGTGGAAGTTGTGGATTACACTTGGACTTGTTAGCTCTGGAGAAGTGAAAATAATAAATAAAATCTGTCAGGGAAAAGGTAACAGTAGGAATAGTAGAAAATAAGATACCATCATGTCACTACTCAGCCCTGTCAACCATTAGGCTAATCAGGACAGAATTAAAGACACATTTTCTCCCAAGATGTTTCACAGCCAAACCGGTTAAATACAGATTTTAACAAAATTGAAAGCATATTATACAGAAATTTGTGGCTTCCAGCTCTGTGAGTGCTGAAAGTGTGATGAAATAACAAAATTGCAGCCTAATAATCTATAGAATAATATTGTCAACTAATGGATTATAATAAAATAAAAGCTATTATTAGGGTAAAACATTATAACAAAAAAAAATCCAACTTTTATTTGTAGCACCTCCCCCTTAATGGTTTCAAGCATTTTGAAAGGTATTTTAAACAAGTACATTGTGTCCTTATTGAAACTGTTTCATCTCGCTAGCTGCTGAAAATGGCTTTAACCATCTCTCTGAACAAAAGCTCGCTAATAAGACAACAAAAAGCCTACAAAAGCACTGGCTCAGCATCACTGCAGAAAGGCAACTAAAGGCAGCCTGCAAATGGTCTGTTTCTTTTTTCTTGCATGTAATTAGATGAATTAAAAGGACAAAGTAGTTAATGTTACTGTTGTCCAAAGCCCCCGGTTCTTTTCATACCGTCCGCTCTAGACAAGAGCCCATGGCTCTCGCTCCAGCAATGCGGTGAAGAATGTTGGCAATAAGTAAAATTAACAAGCTTAATCTGTGAAGAATCTGGTCTGAGTCATAGATGAAATGTATCTCTAGCAACGAAAGGCTAGTAATTCCTGGTCTCCTTTTATATGCCTAATAAAACTTACAATAAATTAACTGCATTTTAGTTTGCAGCGCTGTCTCTATTAATCAGGGCCGAGACGTGTAGTCAAGTTACAATAGAAAGAACTCAACTGGGTGCATTTCAGTTATGCAATTAGGGCCATTGGCCCAGCTCTAATTAGGCCAGGGATGTTGATATTTCAAGTACTGTTTTATCATTAGGTTTCATTTCCTTGGAACATCTTCAATGGCCAAGTAGTGAGAAGGGTGGAGGATATTATAAGCACAGGTCATCAGAAAGTCATTAATGGGAGTTAGGAAGGGAAGGGCTGACATTAATACCTCGCCCTGTGAAATGTTGAGCTGTTTCTGGGAGACTCTGAGCCCCTCCATCTCGCAGAGGAATCGGTGGCACCTGAGAGGGGCAGGATCAGGCTCCTGGCAAAGGACCTCCCTTAGAGATGATATTGTTGTTTAATTGCTAGCTGCTAGATTGGCATGCCCTGACAGCAGGTACTGCAGAGAGGGGTGACCCTAACACAGAGGTGTTGATTTCTCACTTCCTGTGAGCTGCTGGGGTCAAAACCGAAAAGAAACACCCATTTCTGGCCAGTAATGGAGAGAAGATACTGGAACTTGAGGCACGTTCATTAGGGTAATTCTGGTGATGTTGCTTGGTCATCCCCACTCTCCTTCCTCCAGGCACGAGACTTGCTCCTGGTTATTGGCTCCACCACGCAGACTGAGGATGACTTGCTGGAGGTGGCTCACCTTCCACCAGTGCCCACAGGCCATGAACATGAAGTTTCCTCTGTTTAGCACAGATTCAGTTGTGGTCCCTGCGTAGACAAATCCAAACAGTGAAGCTCAGATAAAACCAGGAAAAAAAAAAAAAAGAAGAGCCATCAGTCCTCAGTTGTGCTTTTCTTGCCAAACGCTAGCTTAAATCTGTCACTCCAAACAATACTTTGCCTGTTTGTAAAATATGACTTTGTTTCATTATGAAAAAAGAAATTACATAATTAAATTCATTATATCCAATTACTATATGATTCATCTGGCGGCTTAATGAAGCTTCATATTATACTAACAAGATAAAGCAAAAGAATAACATTTTATGAGACTGCAGGCATTCTGTGTACAGCAGACTAGCTATTTATGAGCTATATACGGTGCATTTCCTAATAATACATATTGTATTAGCTCGAATAGGGAATTTATTGCTTGGTCCTGTGATATCTCACCCACCTCATTCTGAAAAACTGTGAAAACAAAAAGTTCAACTTTATTTGCTTTTCTGTCCTCTCTTGTGGATGTTGCCAAATTTTATCCAAGAGGACTATACGATGCAAGGAGCAAGCTTGATAGGATCATAACAGAAAAACCTAGGCAACTCTACAGCTGTCAGAAGGCAGCACATTTTGGATGTAAAAGAGCTGGTTTGGTTTTGAACCAGCGACCCAGAGGTGAATTACCTCAGTGTCTCCGTTGATAGGTATATAAATATTTTAAATACGATTTTGCAGAAGTGTAAAACTGCCTTTTCTTTCAAAGTACATTATCAGCCTAAAGAAGTCTATCAACTCTGTCCTCCCAATAATTTATGATCTAATAAAAGGCTTCTGTCTTTGGAAAAACTGACAAAAACCCATAGTTTTATCTTTTGGGAATGAGATCCGTCAATATAGTGAAGCCTTGTCTTTCAAATATGTGTGTAAAACTATTTGAAATGTTCACAATTTTGAAATTAGTTGCTAACACAGGAAAGGTACAAATTAAAGACATTCAGCCTCCTTTTTCTTCCATGTATGAGTGCCCTTCAGCTTTTCTCATTACCATTTAGTATTTCTGGACAACTATTGATATTCAATGGGAATGTAAACAGGCTTGAAAATCATAAATTGTGAAAAATAGGTTTGGAGACATCAGAAAATTTTGAGGAAAAATGACATTTGCTTACATGGGAGAACAACAGGAATGCTTTCACTTTGTTATTGAAGGATAAGGCTGACATCTCTTAAACTGGAGGCTTTGGTTTAATTACTAGGTGAGGTTTCTGATTTCAGCCTTCTCAACTGAGCAAACCTTGAAACCTCAGAAGAAAGGGGAGCAATGAGTTCCAGCATAATTAAGAGCCCCAGCTTTATTACTGCTGGCAATTTACTCTAGCGAGCAGTCTGTGTTTGTGCTTACTAGTTACTTTTGGAAAGGGACATGCTGAAAGCCATCAACGAGGGATTTAAAAATCTCTCCTCTAAATCAAAATATATCAGCCCATGACATAAAAGCTGAAATATTTCCTGTGGCTATGCCTTCATCATCTCCTAATTTCTTTAATTAATGTAAGAAAAACCATATCTGCCTCTGAGCAAGTTTCAGTTTTGGTCATTTGTCTTACCTTCTGTAAGTAGGAATTGCCTAGAAGTACAGGCACACATGGTGGAAAGGACTGCAAGTGCAAAAGGAAGGATTGAAATAAAGAACAGTGATGGGCAGCTGACAGAGCATCCTCAGCTGTATGTTATCTGCTCCAACCAGAAGATTTCAGAATTACCCACACAGACAGTAAAAAAACCCCAAATCCCCTCTTCCAGAAGCGCTGATTGCGAGTAAACCTATCCTCGTTACCCTTGTATCTGAACTGCGAGCGAAGGACGCTTCTGCCAAATTCAGAGACAAGCTTCCAGAGAGACCCTATTACTCCAGCAAACATCAAAAGGAAGGAAGGTGCTCACCCAAGATGTGGCCTTGCTACCATG
>NW_008824986.1:10938939-10972360 GCF_000699105.1 Pygoscelis adeliae | reverse complement strand
GGCGGGACTCATGGTGGATTTAACATGTCAAGAAACCTTCTTTGGCCCTAAGATCTAGTGATACAGCATGACCTATGTCCGTAATGGTTAAACCAATAGCAACCAAAACAGAGGGTCTCCATCCCTCCTGCAAGTTAATTGGGACTGGTAGATCATGGAGCAAGTCTATTTCACAGCTCACATGCCCCTCAGGGGTACAATGCGTGCCACACTCTTCCTTTGCTCCATGTGCAATGTGCTATCATGCCTGCAAGGAACTGAAAGGGCCTCGTGCGCTGCACCCTCAGTTCCCTTAGGCAGTCTCATGTGTCTGCTCCCCCCAGGACCAAAGCCTGCCCCATCTGAGGATTTGTGCAACATCCTTTTCCCTCCTGCAACGCTGGATGAGGTTGACTCTCCATTTGTCCTGCATGTGAAGCAGTCCTGCTTGTGTGTGGGTGGAGTTATCTCATTCTGAGCTATTTCAGCTTTTCCCCATCCTGGGTGATGAAGTTGAGCTCACCTCCAAGGGGTCTGTGTAGCATTGCTTGCGGCACATCAAGCAGGTGACAGACAATGGGGACAGTGTGGGACCAAGTGTCCCACAGCCACCCTGTGCTGCCCGCTGGGGACGTTCCTGTCCTCTGCTCTCCTCGGGCATGGCCATCGCTGGGTGAAGATTGGTTTGCTGAGGTCACAGCTCTCCCCAGAGATGTTAGAGTGATCAACCGGAGGGCTCAAGCACATGGCTGGTGCTTTATCATCATAACTCTTTTCCCAGGCACATCAGAGCAGTTTGTCAGGTAATGGGTTATTATGACATTCCTGCAAATCTGCTCTGTTGCCCCCTTGAAGCCCCTGGAAGCAGGGAGGCTGCTGCTGCCTTTATCTGATTTTTGCCACAGCAAGAGAGCCTTGGTTGTTTAAAACACACATGTGCAATGCATATCAGCGCTAGATCTGGCGACACACACAGCTGATGGACAGAACACGGTCTGGCATATCTATAGCCATTATAAACATATTATGCATCTCCATTCAAAATAAGATAACAATATAAATTGTACAGCTCTTTAACCAGTTGCCATGAGTGACAACCACGAATAGCTGCTGGGATATCTTGAGAGACTTGCCTTCGCCTCTTTACAAGGAGCAATCAAAGGTGCTTCTTATTTCTGGGGCAGAAAAGTGAATCAAGGGAGCTATCAGATAACCGAGGTTCTTCCTTGCCTCCCATAGCAGCTGCTGCTTACAACCATGTTGTCATGTAATTGTAAAATGAGTATGGTAAACATGATGCATAATTAAGTAACAAAGTGCAGAGAACCTTTACAAAATGTACTAAAGGCATAAATAGAGAGCAGGATGAGATTTCTGCCAGCAGTGAATATCTTTATTAAAAGGTTGTAGTTTCTGGAAATTATTGTTTAACTAAATTATCAATGTGAATGAAATCAGGCTTTGGGGGAACTTCTAATTCATGCAATATATCAGGTGTTATTTAACTGTTGTTTATACTGTGTGGAAAAAAGCAGCACCATCACATTGTTTATCACTAGTAAAAACCCTGATTTTTTTGGGACTAATCTCTGGTTGTCATCATGAAAAATATGAATAATTTAATGCAAAGCTGTTTAGAAATATGTCTTCTGTATCTACACATATTTTCTGTGTGTTTTTTTTTAAAAGAATGTGTTGCAGAGAAAAGGTCTGAAACCAACAGTAAATATTACAGTGGTTTTAGTGGGTACATCTTTAGCTACAAATGTGCATTAAATAAAGTATTTGGAAACACCAGTAATAACACTATCATGTAGAAGTAACTTGAAATCAGCATAGGTGGTGAAACTGGACACAGACAGAGAACTTGAAATGAAAAACATTAAAAGCATATAAGGTGCTCTAAATCCTTCTGCAGAAGCTGCCAACTCCTCCCAATATGATTTTCCAAAATACTTTCATTTCTGCTGGAGAACCCTCAGTATGTGCTTCTGGATTTGCCAAACTTACCCAAGTCTTGATGGCGCTCTGCAGATGAACACCTGTGGCCAAATCTGTGAAGGACAAATCCAAATTTCCAGATACAGGCGTGCATCTGAGCCTACAGTTCTGGCACAGGACAACGCTGATAGAGTACTGGTCTACTGTCTTCTCATCTTTCTTGGATGTTGCTTGTGAGATAGTTGTTGATAGAGGGACACACTGCAGCAAGTCGCTCTGCTTTGCTGATTTGAGACTTCTTTTTTCTGGCTTCCCTTCATAGAACCATCCGTGGCCGAAGTATCCCTGCTGAAAAAAGCAGAGAGATTTATTCTTTAGCTACTTCATTATGTGGAAGAGCTGTGGAAAGGCTTACACCTTAAGAAGAAAGATGAAGCTGGGAGATAAAAAGAGAGAGTGAGAAAAGGGATGTATACAAAATAACAAAAATGTGTATTTCACATCAACTGAATGTCCGTATTTTTCACTGGTCAATCCATTAAAAATGGGACTTATTTGTGATAAGAGTAGTAACTGTTTGACACTGGTATAACTCTAACGACCAATAATTACCCTTGCAGCAATTATTTGGAGAGGTTACTAATCAAAGATGATGCAAACAGACGGTGATACTCATTTTCTAGAAATGGGCAGTATCAGTATTTTCCAAAGCACATGCTAGCTGACTCTTGCTTTGTATCTTCTGCGATCATCTTGACATTCATCCCAATTCTCAGGAAAAGGTAAATCTCCACAAAAATATCATAAAAGGGCCATCATGTAGAAACAACTTAGCAGAGAACAGAAATCCACTCTCTCCATCATAGGATGCACAGTCAATTCAGATTCACAAAAGATGACTCATATCAGCTTCAGCCTATGTTGTTCTCGCATGAAAATACTTTACATTTCAATCTTTTTGTTGAGAATAATAAAAGAGTTTTATCACAAGGATGGTTTTATCTATGAATCTTAATCAGCTTCAATCTCAAATCTCTTCAAAGTTTGCCATGTCCCATGGTTTGCCTGTCTGTACTTCTGGCTTCTCATAGTAATTTTGAAACGGTTGCCAAGATGATATATAATCAGGGTATTTGTCTTTTAAAGGCAGAGTTAATAGGTGCTCTGCAAGGATCCCTTGCACACATTTTGCCCTGTCGATGGTTCAGCTTGTTCCCTAAACCTGGCCTTCTTGAATATCAAAGGTGGCAGCAAATGGCAAACGTTTACCCATGCCTTTATCCAAGTGCAGTGTCTGAAACCGTAAAATGAGTACAACATAGGGCCTCAGATCCCCAGCAATTACAGGTGGCCCGAAGAGCTACATCAGAGACTCTTATTAGACAGCTTTCTGTCTTAAGAAACCAAACTGTTCCTAAGCAATTCTTCTCTATCTTTATTAGAAGGTCAAACCTCTGAAATAGCTGCCTTCTCTTCTGTCCTTCATGCGATGATGTAAAACAGGCTTCGCTGTACAAATAGCAAGTGCCTTAAAGAAAAGCAACAAAAGGAGTTTCATTTCTTCTTATATCGCTGCTCTCATCTTATATCGCTGTATCATCTTATATGATACATAAGCTGCAGTGAGACTAAAACACAGTTATGGGGGAAGAAAATTACTGCAACATTGGAAGATGTCCCGGAGGGGATTCTCATACCAAAGCGTGTTTATTCCTTCTATAGTGACTGCTACCACAGCACCATTTTTACAGCTATGTGCTAGTTTCCCAACTGAACTCTACATATTCTGCAATTATATGAAGTAATTGAGCAAAAACTAGACTGGCTGTCTTTATTTAAGGAAGGAAGAGGAAAACCAGGGAAAGAAAGCGTGGCTCACATGGCAAAGCAAGGGCAGCGGGTTAGGGAGATTTGCTTGGGGAGTGACAAGGACAGCAATAGTTGTTTCCCATGGCTTTGCCCTTCATCACCTGGAAGGTTTCTGAGCAGAAAACCACCGATTTTGGTGAAACCAATGGTATGTTTTGAAAATCAACAAGAAAAAAAAAAACAAACAAGTATTCATCAAGAAAGTCTTCCTTGTTTAAGGTGGAAAAATGTAAATTACTTCAAAGGATAAAGTTGCGTGGCTTAAAAATACATTAGCAAATATCTGCTAAAAGACTTGGACCCGATTTGGAAAGGAGCCCCAAAGTCTGTCTACGAGAGCTGTTCTCAGTGGCAGTGGATGCTACTAACAAAGGTCTGGATGCTGCAGTCTGTTAGGCACATGCCCAACTGCAATGATTTCTACTGGGAAGGACCTCCCAAAGACACCCATGGCAGCCAGGCAAAAGTTAGTCAGAAATCTCCACCTGGAAAGCAAGCTGGTATCTTTGACTTCAGCGGCAGCTCTTGTTTAGCTGTTGTCTTACATGTGAACCCTGACCCTCTGTTCAGGACATAAGCCAAAAAATAGGGGTACTCTGCAATGCATTTGGTCAACATGCAATGCCTTGGAGTGGCAATGGGAAGTGGCAGCATGATGGAAAGCAAGTCTCTGTCAAGCAGCACAGCTGAGCTCTTCCTACTAGAGTTAGCTAACTCAGAGCAGGTATTTTGGTGCTTCATTGGGGATAATAAAATTTCCAGAAATTTGTTGGTGCTGAGCTCCCAATGAAATCAGCCCACAGCCTTTTGTATCACATGAGGACTTACCTCTTGGGGACCTTCTTGATGTATACGCAGTATCTTGGAAAATCGGATTTGTGCTCCATATGATATTATCTGTGAAAATTCTCCTTTGCAATCAGCAAATAGATTATTATTTGGCTGCTAAAAGTCAACAGTTTAAAAGGTGAATTTTTTTCCACAGTTCTTGAAACTTCTCATGCATTTTCACTTACTATCTTTCATCATTTTGAAATTGAAATGATTGTGCTTTGAGCAAGCATTCACCTCAGCATAAGGGAACAATCTTTATGATTTTCAGTGTCCTGAAATATGGGGATGAATAGTTCAGGTGGTAATAAATTTTACTGCCAGATAACACCATATATATAGAGAACACATATTTGCCAGTGCAAAAATTTTAAAGTAAGGACCAATTAATTTTCATAGAAAGAATATTTTCTATATAAAAGAAACTTTCATCTACTTTACATTCCATTGCATTTTACTAGATCTAATTTATATTTGGAAAGTAAAATTAAATTTTCCTTTTATATAAAATAAAACAAATTTATATTAAAAACATAACACATTAAAATATTATTTCTCTGAATGCAATTATTCCATGCAAAATAAAAAACCAGCATCTTTCAGTCTACAGAATTATGTGGGTATTTATTTAATTGCCAAATAAAATTCTATTGAGGGAAGGAGTAAATAAAAAAAGAGCTGTCTAGCATGTGAATGACATCTGTCATGTTTGCCTTATAAAAAAGTTCAAAGTAAGGCTATTTGTAAGTATCATCCCAAAATGTATTCTAACAATAATTTTTGTACTGGTTAGATACACAGGATTATGTGTTGAAGCAGTTCAAATGCAGAACTTTTGGTACTGCTAGCTCTGTGTTGGAGCTGAGAGTCGACTGGGGCATCTTTCTCTGGGTATACATCAAGACAGTCCCCAAGAGATAAGTCCTCATGTGACTTATGGCTGCCATTACACCACCCTGTCGACCTAATGTCTTAAACATGATGGACTCTTATCTGGAAGATAATTATCACGATCATTGGAAATATGCTTTAACTTTAGAAAATATAAATCACTTTAATTTGACAGCTGCAAAAGAAAAAAGTGTAATGAAGGTCAGTAGCAAAAATCGTAAAAGCTTGATCTGAATTTTAAACTCAAGAATTTTAAAAAATCAGTGATCAAATACGGGAGAAAAACATGAAAGCAAACACTTTTGTCTTGTAACATGGATGTTAAAGACTCAGATCCTAACTGAGCAAGCTAAAGTCAGATAGAGTCAGGTTTCCAACTCACATTGCTTACCGTGGATTTCAGCTCAAGCTTTTAAATCCAATGATGATGTGATATAAAGGGAAAACCCCATGTGGAGCAGTGGAGGTCTGTGTTTGAGTCCAGTCTGCCAACACCACCAAGAATTTTGCACTTGCTACCACTGAGGTCAAATACTTATTTTAAAGCTCTCTGGTCCTTCTGTCTATGATTTTAGCTATCAGTTGATGGCATTTTGAGTTTTATGTATTCTTTACTTCTATGCACAGCCATGGATTTTTGCCAATGAGACCAGCAGTGGCAGGAATAGAAATGCAGATGGTAAAGAAATTGGTTTGCAATTAGATATTTTTATCTTCCTTAAACCAGCCTGTGTTTTCAAAGGATAAATAAGAACAGGACACTGGGAAGTCACTTGCAGATGGGAATGCAGGACAAGAGTCACTTGGTGAAGGATTTCTAGAGATAGTTTTGTTCTAGATGGAAAATGTCACTTCATTAACCCCAGCTTTGCTTAAGCTCAGATGCATGGTAAAAAGATGCTCTTGTTGCAGAAGAAGAACTGTACCAACGCACCCAAGAGACCAAGGGACACAGAGAGGTGCTGTGTTGTCAGCTGCTCTTATTTGTATCATAAACATTCACATAAACGGTGAAGGTCTTCTGTAAAGATTTATGGCCTTATACACACAAACCTGAGGATCGACATTACTTAAGCTACAAAAATTAAAGCAAAATAAAATCAACCTCCTCACAATGCATGGGAGCACCTCATGCGTCACAGGCCAACAGAACAGACCAAGGCTCCTCAGCCTTGGGAAGGGCATGAGCTGAGGATAACTCTTATGGGGCTGGAGCCCCTGGTTTCCAAAAAGCCCCCATGTCTCATCGCTGGTGTCCCAAAGCCTGAAGTCTGAAGCTCCCCACTTGTGCTTTGCTCTTCTCCATGCATGAGCACTGCAGGTAGGAGGGTCCCACTGGGTAAAGACACCTCACTCATCGTCAACGCAGACATAACCTTCACACATACACACAAAACCTTCCCAAAGGTGACAATTTTAAATCAGGTTGAGAAGGCACCACACCCCCCCGCCCCGTTATCAGCCTTCCTGAGTGCCAGGCAAAATTTGCCTGAGATCCCTTTTTGGACATGTAATTGCTATTTGTCAACTCCTGGCTCACGCTATCTGCAAACTGCGGATTTCCTCTCTCTTTTGTTAGCCACCAGTTCAAATGGCAAGGTTGATCAGAGCAGTAAACAGATGAGGTATTATTTACTTGTTCCTGTGCCAGCAGCACATAATTCAGGCTGGACAGACTGCAGCAATTATGAAGCATTTTTCATTCACTCAAATGAATCAATCACTTGCTTCACTTGCGTGTGAACAAGAAGAAAAAAAACAAAAATTAAAAAAATCAAATTCAAATAGTTGCTTTTTGGGCAATAAACAGAGAGACAGTTTGCTTTTTAAGACCAACATTTACATGAAATTATCTTATATAATTAACAACCCCCGGTTAATAACCATTCTGCAAATAACTGTATCTATTGAAATGAACAGATGAATCATTATCATTTAGCACTTATGGGATAATAACAGGATCTAAAAACTATCAAAAAAGGGAATACTTGAGAATCTACCAGATAGTGGCACCTTTCAAATAATATGAATGTGAAAAATGGAAAGATAGAAATAGAAAAAGTTTTAAACTTGCAAACCACCAGAGTCTCTGCAGTCTGGTTCACGCTTGAAACAAGTTGATGGTGTTAGGTGCTGTATGCACACCCCATAACAAATTGCTCATGCCTACAAAGGGGGAAAAATTAAAAAGATAAGAAAGCCAAAAAGTGGAAGAAAAGGGATATGATTATGGCTGGCTATAGGCCTGCAAAAATCTGTATGCACAACTGACACAGTTGCATATCATCTTCCATTCAAAGCCACCTGGGATCACTCCCAAGACCCAAGTGGAATTAAGAGATTTTCTAACCTGAGCATGTGTAGCTTGCCCAGCTTCATACAAGAAAACTGTAAACAAAATCCATTTCTCCTGCACCTCATGTTCTTGCTGTCACTATAAGATTCCCCCTACCTTCTCTGGGAGGAAAGAAATGAGCCAACAAATGATATAGCTAATTTCAGAGATTACTCTAGACTTAAAACCTCTGAAGCTATAATGGGGCTGTATTATGAATATGATTGTCTGAAGTTAACACTCTCTTTTCATTCATTTGTCTAGCAATTTATTTGTAAAAAGTAAGCAAACTGAAATGAGCAGGCAATCAGCTGCCTTGACACAGTATTTTACCCAAGGGTATTCTCCAGGAACGGAGGCAAACTATTTCAGCCATACAATGTAATATTTATACCTCCATCATGAGAAGAACTCATGACCTTACTCCTAGTTGTAATGAAAAGGTATATATTAAAAAAATAACCCTCTCTTTATAATGAAAGACGTTGCAATACCCCAAACTCTAATACAAGTGGACAGAGATATTTTGAAGTATTGCAGGACGTATTCCACTGGAGAAATTATCATCAGCCGGTCTGTATGTACAAATGAGCACCTGTACAAAGCAGTGTTTGGGAGAGTTTGCTTACATTTGGAGCACTGTGATTTCAATTTTTATATGCACCTGTATTGAGACATATCAGCCTGACCTTTTTTACATGGATCTTTGCTTTTTGTATAAAGCTAATTTGCGGGCAGACAAAAGTAGTTATTGCTGAAAAGCAGCTCTTCTCCTTTCTCAAACCCAACCAGGCTGCATTAAAAAACACCCCATGGCTTCAGTGCCCTCTCACTCACAGCGACTAATCAGGAGTAACTAGGCAATGGAGCAGTTTGTGGGCAGTCCAAAAGGTGAAGAAAAATCAGATATGGCATTTTCTCTTGGGAAGAGCTTTTCGAGGACTGCCTCTCTCACTGCCACACTGGCAGGATGGGGTTAGATCCTTGCCAGGGTGCTACAAACAGCAAGGGTTTTTTTAGTTGGCCAGGGTAAGAAGAAATCGTCTAAGGCTTTTCATTCATTGTAATAGATATTATGCCGGTGATGCCTTTTAAAAATACTCTGCAGAAGATACCCTCACATCTACACTGGTAATATAACTTACTCCTCTTGCAACAGGCAACATTTTGCTCTCACTTACCCCTGTGCTAATTCGGTAGGGTTTCGCCTGACTGACATGGTAATAGATAGAAACGGAATTTGGCCCAGTATGCATGCATCTGTAAAGGGTCTGAGAGTGGTGGGTAAGCACCGAACACGAGCCAGAGGCACGTGAAAGTCTCTGCTGGAATGAAAGAACAGCCCTTTTGAAATAATAATACAGGCTCTAGGCACAAAACGGGAGAGGATTGTGGTAATATGCCGAGATCGCACCGTGCTCCCTCCTCCATCCCCGTGCACAGCCTAGAGCCCGGTCCAGGCTCATGAACACCTCTTTTAGGGTAATTCCAGGGCAGAAGTAAAAGACACACAGTAAGATGAAAGGCAGTCTGCACCGGTGTTTCTCCTTGCTGGAGTCACGACTACTGAAAAGAGAATATTGTTCCTGTAACAAAGGTGGATATTGTGAACCCAAGCAGATGATGATGAACGTTGGCAACAGACTTCCTGTACCAGCGAGCAGGAAGGCTAAATTATAATGAGGAAAAATTAGGATTAAAATAACTGTATGATTAATTTTCTATTTTACCTGGAATAAATAAAACTTTACCTCTGTAACTGTTGTTATAATAGCTGGGCTGATATGCTGGTATCTGCTAAAGAGCTAACATATTTAGTTTTATTGTTTTGTCAAAATATTAAGAATATCAATATATCTCCATAATTCAGTGTTATACAAAGAAGCATTTTTGTGCCATATATAGCAAAGATTGTATTATACTTTTGAGATCATAGGTAATGATGACAAAGTGATCTGTGTTCAATTTCAGCATTAATGTCTGGTTTGAACAAAGCCTGAAATATGGTCTGGGAGCTAAGAGGCTTTAATATTAAGATCTTTAACTGTAATTTATGTGACAGAAGATAGGGTTTAGCATAATAAAATGTAATGGGCTCCTAGAATGAAGAGGACTAAGAGACAATTGAAAACAAGGTAAAAATGGTAAATTATAAATAACAGTAAATTTACCTTTATGTTGTTACTTCATTTATTTTTGATTTGTTAGACAGGCTCTGTAATTTCTCATTTTGCTACATTTGGAACCAGGCATTTCTGCACCTCAGGAATAAAGGGTCAAAGGCACAGCAATACTGTTGGGCCACTCTTATGAAAGCTGTGTTAGGGGTCCAAATAGAAACCCTCTTTTTCTCCAGAGATTGTAATTTACCTGTAAAAATTCACCTGAGTTGAATTTTAATACAAAAACATGTGGTGAGCAAATGTATTTGCTTGTTTTACCTCCAAAATCCATTTGGCTTTTTTTGAAGTTTCTTAAGTGTAAAAAATGAAGAAAAATGAAGAACATTTGTAACATTTTTCAATATTTGTTGGAAATCAGTGCATTGAAAGGCAAATAACTTCAATAATGAGCTGGCCTTTTTGGAAGGTATATTTTGCAAAGCATTGGTAGATGGTGACAACTGACTGAAGCCTCTCCCCTTTACAACTGAGATTCTGCACAGGTAGCACTGCACACCAAAATGAAGAGTGGGCCATAAGAATTTATCTGAAAGTCTATTGAAATGAATGGAACCTCTCCTGGTCTCTGGACCAGGCCCTGTGAGCCCTGCAATGGCATGTCTGGAAGAAATCAAGTACATCAGGGAAAAAATCTGATCTATTTTGCTTCTTCTGTGGTTTTCCAGCTCTGGGATTTCTACCAGCTCAGCATCCTTTATCTTTTTTTGGTGGGGGATAGCTAAAAAGGCAGCCTGTTCTTGCCGTCTGCTTTGCATATGACCAGCTTCAGCCTCTGTGTGTCTCCTTTTTTTACAGTAGTTCATTAATGGATTATTTTTTGAAGGCTCTGGAAGTTCAAATATTTTTTCCCCCTCCAGATTTCTGTCTAGTTCTTGCCCTTCCTGAGGTTCAACTCTTGTTTCAGGTCTGCAGGTTTGGGGCTGTTCTCCCAAAACAAAGTGTGCAGAGCCTTGCTGCATCCCTTTGCAAGGGCTCTCTTTTCTTTTTTTTCCCCAATATTAATTTAATTAATTTTATACTACTGATATATATGAAAACTACTCACATTTCTTATGGCCAAAGACAGAGGCTCCTTTTAGTGGCAAACAACTGGGATTTCCCTTTTCCTCATTTCTTAGAATTTGGCCTCATTTGGTCCTGGTCTGGTTCAAAGCTGGTGATAGAGAGGAATGAGTGTACCTGTGTGCAGCACTGGTAAAGGACCATGGTGTTTATTAAAGGTAGGTGGTTTTTTCAATGGTTACATTCTATAAAAACTCCCAAGGAAAAATTACCAATTGTACAGGGAGGGCAGTTTTCTTTCTTTATAACAGCAGAACATTGCAGCAGAAGAACCAGCAGAATAACATGACGCAAAATAGGAAGCTAAAGCAGATCCTCGTGTTAAAGAATTAAAGAAAGCAATGACACAATAACAGTCATAGTCCTGGGTAAGGATTCTACTCCTCCAGGCCTTGGACAAGTACAGAACAGAAGTGGTGGTTCCTACACCACATCCATCTCCAGGGACTGACTTTGGTCATTCTCATGTACATGAGGAGGGCAAAGCTCAGTGATTCCTGAGCGTAGTTCTACCCCTACCTTCTATGTTACAAATTATTCTATATATGCCTGATATAGGCAAATGACCTAATAATATCCTTTTGTGTATAACTGGCCTGATCTATAGACCATTGAAATCATTGAAAAGCCTCCTATTATCTTCTGTAGAAACTGGACTGGAGTCTCACAGAAGCAGAAATCAGGTCTGAAATTAGAAAAGATTAAAAAGAATGTCTATGGCATTTCAAAGAAGTAACCCTGATGAAATGTGAATTAAAATAAATACAAGGTTTTAATAATAATTAATAAAACATGCTGTGAATACCTTATAAATGGCTGATACATAATAAATGAATCATACCAATGTATTCATTAGCTAAAAATATCATACATAATAATTACATTTTCTGAAAAATTTATGATAAGAGGAAACTCCTGACCTCAGATGTATTTGTGCAGCTTTCGTTGACTTCAGTGCAAACCTGTATGTTTACTCAAGGCTAGAATGTGGTCCTCTGTGTGTGTATTATTACATTAATAATGCTGGGAAGGGAGTTCCATGCTCTAAGAAGTATATAAATTCATCCTGCTGTATTTGTTATTTAAAAACCATGCTGTGTGTTAAATGAAATTCTGTAGCCCAAGGAATCTTTGCTGCAACCCCGCATTCTGCGTAAGTGAAAACTGTTACTCTAGGAAACATGATTTATGAGAAAAAGTTTTCTTTGTTTCATTTCAGTTTTCTTAGACTTCAGCTGTCCACCTATGTAGGCATACAGAGTCCTATACATAGATCACACTGTTTGGGCAAGCGTTGTGTTAAATTTGCTTCTGAAGTGAGCGAGAACTTTGTTTAGAAACGCACAGACTTCTGTCGGTGCAGAGTCCCAAAGGCTGGTCACAGGAATGATCACCTCTTCAGCAGCTTGTTTTGGCTACGACTTCCAGATGGTTAAGAGGGGCAATGAATAGCAAAAGGCTTGTTTGGTATTTTATCATATGAAAGGTTGCCTCTGTGTTTGGGATATTGTGTAAAATTGAGGTCTTGGCCAGGAAAGTTGTGCACAGGTGCTGCTCCCACTAGAAAGGACATCTGCCCAAGTTGACTTTCAGGTCAAATAAAAAAATCTATAAATGGAACTAAATTCTGAAATGCTTAGGCCCAGCAATTGCCATCAAGGTTTTCTGCCAGTCGGTGATGGTCCCTAGCTTTCTGCAATGTCAGTATCTGTGTGATCAAGGTACCTGTCTTTTGAGTGCTGAATTTTCCCCAGCTCCTTTTGAGAGATTATTCTCCTATGCACATCTACAAAGAGGATGAGTTCCCTCCCTGGGAGAACCTGCAATATCAGATAGGTGTGTACCATTCAAAAGTTAAGCAGAAATAGGCAGACCTGGAGAGGAGATCAAAGGTTATCAACAGCAGCAAGCTTTAATGAAGATTGTAGAGGAGAAAAGTAAGGGCTGATTTCAGGACATGGCCATTGTATTCAGTTCCAGTTACAAAACAGGGGAATTTGAGGATCAGATATGAAAGTGCAGGTGGTAGAGGACTGTAGCAACAAAGTCAGAGAGTTTGAAAGAAAGCCAAGGTTTTTTTTAAACAGAATACTTATAATTTATTCACTTGGGAAATGATATTCCTTTCCTGTCTTATCAGCTGATCGCATTTCTGTTCCTGTGAAATCCGACCCCTGCGTGGAACACACAAGATAATGCAGATGGAAGAATTTTGCTTTGCTTACCTAAAACGAGAGATGTGAATTCTCTGTGCTATAGCTAAATTATACCGCAGGCCTAGGATCACGGAGCCCAAGTGACATGGGAAAAGATCCACAAACCATTTCTCTGCAAGACATGTAAAGCACACACTACATATTTCTTCAGAGTGTTTCAGCATATTGCCTAGACAATTACCACTTCAGACTAATAAGTATGTTTTAAACGCAGTAACACGTGTCTTTAAAATAAACATGCTTTCTTTATTAATTGCAGAAATTTGCCATGACACATAGCTAAGTGGCTCTGGCGTAACAGGTTTTAGGATTTGATTACAGCACCATCTACTGGGTATTGAACTTTTTATTTCCCCAAACCCTTCCCGGTATCTCTTTCTATTGCAGTAAAAGTAGAGGATCACTTTCAGAAGACGATTCCAGGGAAAAAAAAGTTGTCGTTTCATTAGGGCCTAAACTCGAAGGCGCTTAAAATCAGTGCAAAGATTCATTAACTTCAGTGGAATTTGGCTCTTTCTGGTGATGCTCAGCTAGAGTCATATTTAAATTACCAGCTTGGACTCTGTGACAAAAAGCAGATCTAAAGAGTGATCTAAAGCATGTTTACTGCAATATGTTTCATATAATTATGACAAGGGATCATCCATTTAACTAATAAGGGCATTATAACACTGGATGGGTGTGCCTAGACAGGTAGGAGTGAGCAAACAAATGTGATGTCCTCAGGCAAAACAACTGAATGGCAGCAGAAAGCATTGAATTAATTTAAAGAAAGAAATTTTACTTAAGGGATTAATTAGTGAGACTTAACTCATACCATGTAATAGGAATCCCTTGTATTACTTGCAAAAAAATTGATTTCCTCCTGGAGAGGGGATATGTTTAAAAGCTGATTAGTGGAAGCAATGTTTAGAATATTTTCATTCCCCAATGATTATTCATTTTGCACATAATCCAGGCTCCCACTGACTTTTACACAGCTGTAAGTGTTCTGGACATAACGCTGCTAACATCTGAGTAGTGCTGTATGCCATCTGATAGTACCATGATCCTTAAGGGACTAACTGCTCAAGTAAGGTACTATTCAACACAATCCAGAAATGCAAAATTTTTTGCAGTATGTCGTGCTCTTATTTTGTGCCCATAAATGGATTTCTTGTACCCTTTATCTGAGAAATCTGGGGGAAAGACTGGCATATAGTTGTTACTAACAGAGCTAGCAAAAGTAGGCGTTGACCCAGGAAGTCCCCTCCTGATGGAGCTCTGGTCCTTGGGGCAAAATTTGTGTTTTGGACCACCTGGACGGCAGGTCTGACAGCCCCAGCCCTGTGGTGCTCCCCGAAAAACACCCCACAGCCCTTCTCCTCTCCATTCCCATTCGCTATTATGTAGAGAGACCGGCCACAGTATTATGCTATGCTGTGATGAGTGAATGAGTACAAAAACGTCATGATTGACCTTGTTCTCCATCCCTTCTAGTCATGTACCAGCTCTAAGCTGTCTGAGGAACTATATGAACAAAACCCAGAAGATGGTCTGAGTCCAAAAGGACAGACTCACTTGCCCTTTTCATATATTAACACTTGATGAATTCTTCCTTGAGATATTCTTTGTTGTCTGAAGATGAATTCACACTTTCCAATGAAAAAAAATTAAAACAGAAATCTACTAAATAAGACTTTGCAATCACACTGATGTGGGGAAGTGGGGTGGTAAAAAATACTATCCAGGTAAGAAAATGAAACCCTGTGCACAATGAAGTAGATGGCAAAACCTCACATGTGGTTGTTAGGGATGAGGTCTCACTGCCACATCTTCATATGTGCGATTATTTTCGCTCATTTTGGAACAGCCAGGAATAGCTCTCCCAGTTGTCTGAGCTGAAGGACAACTGCCTAAGCAGCCATCCTCAGCATTGTCACCTTTTCCTCAGCCTCCTTAGGATTGATACTGGGTTAAAGCTAGAAGTGTTGCAAGGCATCCTTATCTCGCACTGAATCCCATCATACAAGCCTTGCAATAGGATTATGGAGTGCCTCTGTCATTGTTACTGATAGTCTTGGCTGTATGCACTCCTGGCAAACCATCCAAGGGGCCTCCCTTGACTGAGTGTGACTCCATCTCCGTCAGTTTCCACCAGAACATTCCTTCTGATGTCTAAACTTTCCATTTCTGCAATTAAACCTGTTTATTATTTCACTAAACACATCAAGTTTCTCATCTTCCTTTTTTGTGAAAGGCCTCAACACATTTGAAGGCTGTTATATATCTCTGCTTGATCCATTGAATTTCAGTGTTTTCACTGCTGGTGAAGACCCCTTGTGAAAGGTTATATTCTTTGCATAAGATAACCCAATATGTCATGCAGGCTGGTTTTAGTGTGAATGAAGGATGAACCCAGCCTCAAACCAAGCTTTTTTGTGGTTGTGCTCATGAAAGAGAAGCTGTAAGGTCAAACTTCAAGTTTTGAAAATGCTTGCATGCAAATATTTGATATATTCTAGTGAGGAAGATTTTATGTTTGTACAAGAACAAATATAGCAGTTGGACTAAGCTATTTATTGTTGAGGCTTTATTGTTTGGACAACATTAATTTTCTCTTTGTTTTATTAGAAAGGTTTTTTTTCCCCACACACATGATTAGTAGAGGTCTGTACTGGATGGGGCAGTGGTACAACAGAACTTTGATTTGGGGTACTAAATTGTGGAAGTTTGTTTCTTATAGTTACTATCAGCATGTTTTGTTACTAGATGCCTGGTATCAGCTAAACACTGAAGGCTGTATTGCAGGACCCTTTTGAAGTCGATCTGTTCCAAAAGGCTTATGAGCCATTTTTAAAGTATATTGGTAATTCCCTTTTGATCATAGTAAAACAGAGCTTTTGCTGGCCAAAAAGGTATGTTTAGATGTTCCTTTCTTCTTGGTAGTCTACTGTACACTAGACTATACCTAGACTTCTAGGTATACCTGTCACCCTGCCCATGAGGAGAAGGACAGCCATGCGACTGAAGGGAGTTGATCTCCGTTGCCGTACCATAGAGGGGATGTATGAGACATGGTGGAGATGTTTCTACCAGGCTTTCACTGAGAGCAGGGGAGGGTTGCAAAGGCAAAGGCAGGATGCATACGGCTAATGGCAAGGGGAGAGAGAAACCACTGAAGGAACTTAAATGGGAATACTAAGGAAGGTCACAACAATCGAGCCATGGTAATTAAGTGATGACAATAGGAGGGTTTGTCTGTCTGTCCATCTATCTACCTATAAACACTGTGTATAACTGTAATGCATCTTCTACTATTTGTCTTGCCATTTTTTTAAGCATGCAACATTTACATCTAGTTTTATAATTGTTTTACTTTATAATTCTTACTGTCCTCTGAGGCATTCAGGGAGCTGAAGGAAAATCTAGGAGAGCTGAAGCTTTCCTGAAAGGCCTTTTAGCTTGATGGAGAGCAAAGGGATGATGGTGATTGTATTGATGAGGATGGTAGCTGTGGTGACAAATGGCAATTCACCGATGTTTGGTAGCCTCACTAGATGGGGACTTCACACTTGTTATTTTCAGGATTATTTTGTCCCAGATTCCACCTTACAATAGATCCTTTCTGAAAGGTATTATAACACATTTTTCTTAGCTGGAGACTGAAACCAGTGGAGAAAATAGGGCTACCTGATGAAATATCCTGTTTAGTTCACTGGTGGTAGAATGTTTAAACCCTGCCTCTCCCAAACAGAACATCCAAATTTACTAGAAGGTGGCTTTGCCTGTGCCTTCAGAGAGGTATGTAACAGAATGATGTTTGATCTGAGGCACTCTGATGAAAAATATTCAGGACCATAGAAAGATGAAATGCCTCCTTCCATATGTATGAGTTTTACTAAGCTAGTAATCCACAGTTTAAAGAACTTTTTTTAAATTTAATAAAGAGGTTATTTTAAACTTAGATCTGCAAAACACTCATACCTCCAGCACATTGCCTCAGTGAAATATCCCTCTACATGAAAATATAGACAGTTAGTTTTTTCTTCCAAAGTGAAACACTGCAAGGTCTTTCATTACTGGTTTATTATGCTTTCTGTATCTTTGCTCATTTTTCACCAGTATTGCATTAAGTATTGATATTGATTTCTTGTAAATGGTACTGAAATGGATGGCTCACAGTTTTTGTTATTGTTCTGTAGCACTTGTATGTAATTTATTATAGCTGCAATGGAACCTGCCCCTTGCTGCCAGGGTTTAAATTAAACGTGCCATGTTTTGGCCCCTAGTAGTCACATACATTTCTCATTCTAGATCTAAAAGTGTTATGTATAAAGTTACTTTTATAATTACTTTCTTGATACTATTTAAAAAGTTTATTTCAATAATTTTGGTAATTAATATGTAATACATTAGTTGAATTAATAGCATTTTTCTTTTCCATTACAGAGACAAATTGCTGACCTGTAAAAGTAACATGGAGTAGCTGGTAGTCGTGACTGGTTTTTCTCTTTCTGAGAGAAAAAGGGCAAATCAGCTCCCAGCATTTTCAGTTTGTGGTGTATCCAAGGCTTTACTCATGCATGGACTCCCAAAAGGTCATAATGGAAGAAAAAAATTGATATTGACACTGAGGAGGGGCAGCTCTACTGGAAAGGCATTTCTCTGGATCACAGTTTAATGCAGTGGACTTACTTTTGGCACAAAATGTGACTCAGAACCATCAATTAACTTGATTTTCTGAGAATAAAGCTATAGCAGTCACAAAAATGAAGTAAAGCAAAGAAACTCCCCCCACAAAATATCCTGTACATGTGGTTCCTTCATGTAGGTTCATAGAGAAGATAATATTGATTGAGAGAACACTAGTGGTTTTAAAGAAAAAAACCTGATTGATTGGACAGTATTAATAGCATTGGTTTTGAGACTTATTGCATATTTCCCAGTTTTATTTACTGTAATTTTTAATAGAAATAAACTCTGCTATTCTGGCAGGGAATGAGCATTTTTTCACTCTGCCCATGAACAAGTCTTCTGCCCCAGGATTTTGAAAGGATTGGGATGAAGGAAGGAGAGACATTTGGTTCTTCCTTCAAGGGTCTCTGTGTTTCTTCCTCTTGCTGGTTTTCTGTAGGTGCATCTCTGGCTCTGGACTCATGGATGTTCCTAAGCCATCAGTGTTGCACTCATGAAATCATATTCGTGTAAAGTGCATTATTTCTAAGTTGTTTTACAAGTCATTTATAATGAAACTTGGAGCTTTTCACACAAGATTAACTGAAACCCTTTACAAAAAGTCTTAGTTCCAGTTCAATGAATATATCCAATTGCCATTTCACAGGCTCTTCTTAGGCTTTTCCTCCCCTTGATTTTGGGCAATGCCCCTTAGTCTTCCCCTGACAGCTTTAAAGTGGTCTGTCCCACCCAGTTCCCTCTGCTCATCCTGCAGAGGGGCTGGACTCATCCCCCAGGCACTTGTAAATGAGGCCTTTGAAGCAAGACAGGAATATTTTCACAACAAGCGAGATCACAATCACATTTCGAAAATTCAACATTTATGCAACAAAGTGGCTGGAGTCACTGTTTTTAAGGCTGGCATGAACACAAAGCATGGCACAGCCATAATTCTCAGGCAACACAAGGTTTCAGCAAGGCGGGGACTTGCTGGCCCATCACTATATGTGTGTTGGGAAGGGCTCTCTGTTCGTGAAATGGCATTGCATTTACCAAAAAAGCATCTTTAAGGCATATTATGTAGCTCCGTAGTTTACTGACTCAGCCAGGTTATGGCCAGATCCTCCACCCTTATGCTGGTAAATCTTTCAACAAGATCTATAGGACAAGTTCTCAGCTGCAAGCATGGGGATTATTTTGGTGTCTTTGGTCTAAGACTTGACTGAACAGTAATCAAGGGGGAACTGTAGTTTGGGAGCCTAGGTGGGTAGAGCAGCCTCCTGCTGCCAGGGAAGTTGGTGAAAGGCAGCAGGAAATTGGGACAGGGAAAGCAGCAACCTCCCTGGATGCGGGGGAGATGCTGGGGTGTCACCTCATCCCTGGGAGCTTGCTCCACGGGTGGCTTGAAAGTGGCAAAGCCTTGCAGCGTTTCTGAAGCCTGGCTTCAGAAAAAGGGGGTGGGAATGGGTCAGAATATTGTGCAGGTGTTGCTGTAGGGCCAGAAGTGGACTGAGCTCCAATGGAGATGGAGAGCAGCTCTGTTTGCTGTCAAGGGTAGGTACGTCACTGATATGAACATGCCTTGATCTTATGCATTTTCCTAGAGCTATTAATGACCTTAAAATGACCTTAACGCCATCCCCAGGATTAACCAAGCAGAGCAGCTCCTTGGGTTTGATGCACAAGCCTGGCCTGATGCAGGGCTGGGCTCCTAGGCTGGGAAAGGAGAGCAGGAAGGACATTTAACTACCACAAGGCATCAGCACACACTAGAACTGTAAAACGAGGGAGGATGACAAGGTGAATATTGCTAGTTAAAAATAGAATATAGAATTTTATGTAGTTGTGAAATCCCTCACTGGTGCGTAGCTGAAATTACTTGTTTTCATCCAGAAAATCCTTACGTGTACACACAACGTAAGTCTTGGTTGCATAATGCATTTCTGTCAGCTGCAACAGTATGTACTGTGCTTTTTGCCATGAACTACTGTCCTCTTGTGGTTAATCTGGAACCACCAAAAGAAACTCCGAGTTGTAAAAGTCTGATTTATGTTTTAATTTAGGCTTCCCAGGTTTAAACTCAATATTTATCTTTTTTGCTTATACTTATTTCATTACATGAAAATCCAGGGACAGGACTGTTCTGGTGATTCACTCATGGGCTTTTGGGCTCTTTGCCTGCCTCCTCGCATGTTTACATTTACACTGATGAAAAGTACTGCTTAGCTGGGACTTCACCCATTCCAAATTTCATTTCAACGGAAAAAACCTCTTTGGGTCTAGAGCAAAGCATCACTTCATTGTTTGCCAATCATTGCAATATACAATACAAATGGAGCAAATTTGCCCTCTTTTGGTTTTGTGCTATTAAAACTTTTGCGGACAAAGAATGAATAAAAATGGAGGATGAAATATTTTGCTTCTGACTGACGTTTTCAGCAAAGGAAGACTGGAAGGAGGAAACAGTGGACGCCCAGGTCTGATCTAACTTTCTGACAGCCCCTGCACACGGAGCAATGGTGAAGGGCGGTTCAATGTGTAGAAATGGGGTTGCCCGGGCCATGGGTGATTTAACACCTCAGTGGGGTGGACACAGAGGGTGCGCAGCATCCCAGCAGCTTAGTGCTGTACAAACAGAATGGGAGTCATGACTTTCCTTGGATGTTTTAAGGAATGATCACATTATTTTGCCATATTTGCAGGCTTTTCATTTTCTTGGTCTTTCATTGTGTTAAAACGTGTACGTGTGTGTATGAGAAACAGAACCTGATTAATGAAGAAGCAAGCCTTAAACAGGGATAGTGCCTGGTTTCTTTAGCAGTATAGCTGAACAATTGCATTTACAAGGAAAACCTCCCCATCAAGGAGCTGGTCCTTCACTTTCTTTGACTCTTGGCAGTTTGTTATTCACATTTCTACAACCATAAAGGCTAAGGGACACAGCAAGGTAAGGACCATAACCTACATTAATAGCTGAGAAATTTGTCTCTTAGAGAATTTCTGTTTCTGAAGAACTCTCTGGGGCATTTGCAGTCATGTGAAATAAGCGGTGCTGTGGGTGGGCAGTGCAGAGGAGGCAGCTGAGCTCCAAAGAGCACTGTTCAGGAGGGGACAACGAGGGGAAGGAGTAACACCGAGCAATGGGGTGAGACTGGGCAAGGCAAACTCTGGATCAAATATCAGGAAAAATCTTCTATTGGTTCTCCCAATGACCCATGAAACTCTACCATGCATATTCTGCCATCTCAGCTACCTGATGGTTGAAGACCAGACTGAGAGGAATGAAATTCCTTCCTCTCTCAAAGAAAATCGGGAATACCTCTATTGATGAGATAGTTCAACCCAGACGATTGCATTGTTTTGTATAGACATAGTCTAAGAAGTCAGGTACTACAACATTTGCAAATCCTACATGTTTTTCTGATCTTACTATAGGATGGTGTGCAATTTTAGCAGCAGGATCATTCCCTGGAGAATGCTGTTGTCACTCACCGCACCATAACACTGAGTTGTCTCCTGTGGTGTGACCTCTGTCCTGTTTGTGGAACCACTCACATCTCTCAAGATTTGCTCTCCAGAGCACCAGAATAACACAATTAACTTTCTGCATGTTTTCTTAATCACTGCTACGTTAAAAAGTGTATTAAAAATGTTTAGAGATATTCAGAAAAATCATCTTTATGGTGAAACAGTGTGAATCTTAGAAATATACACTTTTAGATGGGTATTAGGTGATACAAAGCCTTAATTTTTCCAAAATTCTCCTTTTCCACAAATATAGACAACATCTAAAATCCATCATATACATTTTGTTTTCCCTTTCAACACTCTGAAAGCATCAAGGAGAGATAATTACTGAAGAAACTGCAAGCACTGCAAGGCAAGGTTTGGTTTGGTTTGGTTTTGGGCTGTCTAAGCCCATATCAATGAAATCATGATGCCCAGGTCTGAGAGCTGGAAGGTACCATTGTGATATGGATAATATCTGTCTTCCTGATCTTTCTTTTTCCCCCCATGTCTCTTTCTTGTTTTACCCTAAATAAAAAGCTTGTTTTAAATAGCACTATTCTGTGTGTAACATATCAAATAATGTGCCAAAAGTTCTTTGCTTGGTAATCACACAAATAGTTTTTGCTGGGCCTTAAACCGTAGTTGGCAACTACAAACCCTCCTCAGTCTGCAGTCAGTGATTAATTTCAGCCACTATATTCACACTACGCTTTTGCTGCAGTTGCTGGATTTGTCTGGAGCCTTGCATTGCAGAGAGAATATGGATTTATTGAGAAGATAAAGGAGAAAAAGTCATCTCCTCCTTGATTTTTTTCCCCCAAAAGGCAAATTAGCAACCCAGATGGCTTAGTTTCCCCATCAAAGGAATGGCTTATGTTATTTTTGCTTTGGTTAGTTTGTTCAAGTCCCCTGAGAGCAACAGGTCCAGAATCCAGAGCTCATATTGCAACGGTGATGATGTGTTTTGCAGTAGCGGGGTGGAAAATCTAAGTATCAGAGGTGCTAATCTGATCTATCAGTATTGGTGTCCCACACCTCAGCCCCAGTGCAGGAAATTAAAGAATGAGATCTGCAAGGGAACTATTTCATAATGCTTTAAACAAATGAACTTCTTAACATTTTATGATCTCTGGAAGATTGTTTTGTTGGTAGCAATACTGCCTGCAGTGCAAAACGTTTGCTGAAAAAATCAGTGGCGAGGCAGTCATGTCAGCTACAGCCCAGAAGAACTATGCTGAGGACTTACTTGAGCTTTATCATTACTGGGTAAATGACTCAGTTATCGTCAATTTTCATTTGGGCTGACTTTTACGGGAAGAACTGGCCCAAACCTAGGACTGCAGCTTGCTTTATATGGAAAAATCACCCACTTCACCCAGTATCTCTCCCAGAAGCCACCAGAAGCATTTTGCTGATGTGGGCAGTTCACAAATCAAGTAACCTCCCAGATTTTTTCCCCTGCTTGGTTCAGAGGGGTTTGTGATGATACATGACCATTAAAGCTTTTTGCTGGTTTATGCTATTTAGAATCTCTTGTCCCCTCCTTTTATACCATTTCCAGGAAATTTCAATTCACTTTACTGCCCCTTTGCTGTCCTCTGAACCGCAGAGGGGTAGAGGGAGATATCCAGCCCTGAATCAGCAGGCTGCAGCTCTCTTCAGGAGCACCAGATCATGTCTGAAGAGAAATAAATGCAGTCTGTGCTCAGTGAGAGGCTCTGGCAAAGCTTCAGACTAACGCCTCCTGTTAATTTCAGAGTCCCCTCAAGAGAAAAAAGGCATATAAAAAGGAAGCAGAAATTCCTCAAGGATAATGGTAATGTACCCTATCCACAAATTACCAGCAGACCTTTACAGTAGCTTATCGCCTATAAAAAGCTTCAGAGTAGTCATTACAGTCATTGAGCTGATGGTAGTTTTATGACTTTTACTCACCATAAGGCAAGGCAGCGGTAGCCTTGATGCAAAACCGCTTCGGAGGGGCCGGCAGGTAGCTCAGCCGCAGCGGGCATCCCTGGGGCCTCCTGTGCCGACAGTGTCACCCACCGGCTGCTGAACTAGAGAAGGATGGGGAGATGAAGCTATAAACTCCCAACCATCCATGTGCGGAGATCTGCGAGAGGCTCGGAGGCTGCCTGCATGAGCCTTTCCCCTCTGGAGCAGGCTGAAAGCTGCCATCAGCCCAACTTTGCATAGACAGCGGGGATGAGCTCTGCCAGGGTTTGGACCCCAAAGGTCTAGGCAGATTTGTCCTTCGTCTCCACATCCCTGCTTCTCCGAGGGCTTATTCTGTGCCTGTCCCGCAGGCAGACATTTTAAAGGCGAGTCCCTGCTCGGTTGTTTGTGCGTCTTGGGGCTGGTACCTGTGAGAGCAGACAGTGGGTGTGATAAATGCTCCTGCCACGTTTCTGCCCACGTGCTGCTGGAGCCGCTCTGCTTCCTCTCTGCCATGTGGGCATCTCACCCCTCCATCACCAACCTCCTCCTCTCCTTCACTTCCTGCAGGCGCGTGTCTGCAAAATTCCCAAGTTCAACCCCGGTCTCTCCTAAACACAGTGCTATTTGAAATGATTGCAAATTATTTAATTTGAAAAGCGAAAAAAATACTAGGCCATGCTTCGCAGTCTTTTGCATGTGGCCAAACTGTCCCCCAAGGTCTGAGTAACCAAACCCACAGGGAGCACCCAGAGGTGGGTTACTAGAGTGTAGCTGGTTTTAAAAGAAATGATTGCTCTAACAACAGCAACACATACAGACACTTTGATGTACGTGACTGGCTGTTTTCTTGAAACACAACCTGTGGCAGACACAATGCTTTTTCAGGTGTCTCATCTCTAGTGATTTTCTTGTGGGGCCGCTTCTTATGTTCTGTAGGAACACCAGGCTGTTCAGCCCTGCCACAGGCTCTACAACTGATTATGTGTCAGCAGTCCTGGACTGCCGTGTGTGCTGTGTTACACCGAGAGTCGGTGTGGAAGAACCATCCTCCTGTAGCTAATAATTAATGTATGGTGCATCAGGCATAATGATCTGAGGTGTTTCTTAATTGGCGAGGAACAGAGTGTGCACTGCGCACTGCAATGCTTGTGCCTCTTCGCATGGAGGAGCAATGGGAAGGATGACACCACTACTGTCAACTCCAGCAGATCCAGCCCTTGGTGCTGGGACAGCATGTCTTTCTGGAGGTGAGTGGCTTTCCAGGAGGCTCTGCACTAGGTTGAATCAACACATTGGCCGAAGTCCAGGAAATAAATTATGCTAACTATTAGGATGTCTTGGCCACATTGCTCCTGCACATTGGGCAGGAAAAATAAAAGCCCCAAGTGCAAGTATGTACTGAATAAAAGAGAACAAGCGTAACCAAAGCTCAATGAGAAGGAGATAGAGCTAATCAGTAGGTCTGCTGGTCATCTCTCCCCAGGACAGTAAGGTGGATTTACAGACCTTTAAGGAAGCTGCGCCAGGTATGAGGGGAGCACTGGAGAAAGCACAAGAGCTGCCTATATGAAAGCTAATGGACATGACATCTGGTCAATGTGGGGGAGAGTCAGTATCTCACTGTAGTGGGGAGGATGATGAAGACTGGCTGTGAAGGGCTTTGAAAGCAAAGTCAAGCAGTTTCTTATATATGTGATGGAGAAGAAGGAACCTGTTTAGACCATGCACAATAGTCTGTTTTAAAATTATATTGTGCTCATATGTGAGATGAAGACACGTGAGTCAAGTTAATTAGAAATAGATCTCTGAGTTCAGTAACACCCAGTTTTGAATAGGGTCCATTTTTCTTTTATTTGTATCTTCTTCAGATCTTTGGATGTGAAAAAAAAGGCTTCTGGGAATGAGCTGATAATGTCTCCCTTTTTCTTCACTCTTCTTCTGGAGGGGAGAGATGAACTGATTAAAAAGATGGAACATTTCAGGTAAACTATAGCAGACACATTAGATACAGTTAACCATCTGAGTGTATTGGATATTGTTGTTCTATTTGGTATGCAATCAATGACAATAAAACTAAAAAGTACAATTGAACACAAGCTTTATGCCAGAATACAGATGAAGTTTCTGTGCATGTTCTGCAGAGGAATTACTGTCACTATCCTTGCTGTTAGACCCCATTTTATTTCAGTTCTGTACTGTAACATAAAAAAGCTTGGTACTGTAATGACCGATGTAAAGAATTTTAAACTTTGAATGTATTCTCATCATTTGCCATCCAATACTTACTTTTCTTTTTTATAACCAGAGTATTACAGTGTGTCTATGCAATTTCACTTCACTCTTCATTTTTCTTTTTAGTTTTATTTGCTAGCAGGGAGCTATCACTGGTGTGAGAATATTACAAAAACAAATCATATGGAAAAATATAGTTCTACCAGGATAAGTTAACAAACAACCCATGACCCCACATAGGTTTACCAGAGTTAATTTTTCTTCCAGTGTGACAAAAGCTTTTACAAAAACAGAAGCAAGCCCAAATATTTTAAATAGAAAACAAATCTTCAAAGTATAGTACACACATAAAAACCTGAGCAAATGTTTACTGACTACAACACCTGGAACAATTAAGATACTGCAGTGGAGCAGCATTTGATTTAAGAGGGCAAGCCTTGCAGATGTGTGCTAAGCACAATACCTGTGTCTTCCAAAGCACAGAATTGCTCTAGCCTCTATCCCTCTGTTGCTCTTCTTGAACTAATCTTGTACTTGGAAATAATTGATGCTCTCCACTGAAGGGAATGGGATGGAAAAAGGTGGAGATTTAGCAGCTGTGTTTGCTACATTTATTTTTACTTATTTTTACTCTAGTGTGTATCAAATATGGGCCAGACCTTTCACTGCCCAGCAGTATAGAAAATGTGCATTTCATTAAGGAAAGACATGCAAGTGGTAGTGTTTCATCCATTTCCTGGCCAGATGCATTAGATTATTATTTATAAAACAGTTAATCCAATAAATGGCTATTAAAAAAAATAAGTCATTGTTCAAAGTTATTTTTAGGTTCATCAGTCCAAAGGAAGAAAAACTAGTTTTCCCTGAGCTCCCTTTACATTTTCCTTCTTTTTCTTGATACCACCTTGGCCAACACAGAGGTGCCATGTGAAGGTTTGTGAGGGCAGTGGAGGAGAGGACTGGGAGAAGTCCCCTTTTGGTATTTGCTCTAGGGAAATGCAGCACACACTGTCTTTTGCAGGAGCAGCTCCTTAAAGTCCTTGCCACAAGTCAGACTATAAAAATAAACCTTACCCACTGACGATCCGTAAAAGAGAGGAAATGAAAGCATTGTGTTTCTCCTACAAACCCGAGCTAAAAAATGCAAGGAGAGCAGAACTGGCTGTTCTCAAGATATGGTGTTCATAATTTTATGTGTGCCTCTTGAAAACCACCCCATGGCTCACCCTTCTTCCCCTTCCTCAAGACAGCCTTGAGAAATCAGGATGCTATAGGTGTTGCCAGTCTAGGTTGTGGCAGAACATCACATAATAAAAGCCAGTTTCACAACTGAAGAGCTTCTTTTGAGGATTCCTTGCCTATGGTAAGTTTCTGCTCTGTTTGGGATGGGCAGGTGATATTAGCCTGACTGCCTAAGGCTTGCTTGGTGACTACATGATTAAGTTGCATGCGTCCCAGTGCCAAGCCCCAGATGTATCAGAGATTTACAGATCACAAAAAGAAATCTTGCAACTGGATTTAGGAACTATGTTACAGTCAAGGCAAGGATGGGGGAAGGACTAATCTGATAAAACTCTTCTGATTTTATAAATGGCTTTCAAACCTCTGAATAGCTTCTCAAAGATTGATTTTGCTGTCAAGACATTGGACAAGATTTAATAAGTCTATCATTATATTCATGGAAATCCTACAGTCAAACAAACCATAACAGATACATATATATACATATATGAAATAAAAAGTAATTTTTTTTTTTTTTTTTGTATTTTAGCTTACTTGATGTCATTGGTTGAAAGCAGTCTTGTTGAAGAAACCACTTAGGACTGTTTTTGTCCATATGAGCTCCATCACTTATATGTGCTTGCAAAAGGACATCACAGGTATTTTGCAGACATAATGTTGTATGCCATGCATAATAATCTGCACAAAATCAGATTAGATTGAAGCCCTTTGGAAACTAGGTCTTCCCTCAGTCTAACAGGTCCTTGGATAATCAACTCTAACTAAGATCCCAAAGACATTGGGAACACTAATTAAATAAAACTCAACAAAACATTATATATTTTAACAATATACTTTATATTCTTATATAGGCATAACAAGACATAACTGTATGATGAAAATGCTATTCCAATCAAGTAATAGGTATTACTTGATTACGTTTATGTTACATTGTCAGCAGACTTGTTATTAAGAAATTTGAGTAAGAAATGTAAAACATTTGTGAATCTGTTATTTTTCACTCAGAGCATTCCCAGGAATAATTCTTGGGCAATGAAATGTTTGGATGTAATATGTACCTGACAATTTGAAATTTAAGATGCACTGGTTAGTCTTGATTGGATGTATCAGTTATATCGCATTGCTGATTCGATATCCTCTAACCAGAACGTCAAAGTAAACTCCTGCCTTTATGCAGGAGCTAACTACTTTCTCCATGGGAGGGAAGTAGCAGTAGAAAATCATGAAGCCAAAAAAGCAAAACCAGTGCTGAAGTATTTTTATTTAGGTGAATATTTACGTTCTTTTAGGTTGTTACTCAATTCTGTCCCATCATATTCCTCACAGTGGATTAGATTTTCTAGCTGATGACAGTATTTTTTTAGAAAACTAATGTGTTCAATGCATCCTCTCTGGAAGGCTTGCTTGGTCTAAATATTGATTGGGTTTTACTATCAGCCAAGGTCAGAAACTGAAGAGGTTCTTGCTACAGCAAGCTGTATATTAATCTCAATATCAACTAAAGTACCTAAACCGTTGTTGGAATTTGATGATCAATTACATCTTTGAAAAGTACTTAGTATGACATTTGTTGGGTTTCCATATTTTGTGTTATACAGTCACACCTGATAGTTCAATAACTGGAAAAATACCAGCAAAAGATCTCCTCTGTTCTTTGTGCAGACAATATCTGCTTTATGATTCCCATTTCTTGCTTTTATCCACATTAATAGGCATTACACACCATTAAAAGGTTTTCTTGCTGCCTCCCTTACATTACTTCATTAGAGAATATATTGCCATTACACATATTTAGGCAGACAAACACACAAAACCTTCTTCCAGAAGAATATTTCTTAATTCCTCACCCTGCAACCTTTACGTTTGGAAATGCCACCATTAAATTCAACTGTACTGACTCAGTCTGTTCCCCTGTCATTAAACGCTCTGATATAGTCTGTAGGAATGTGGAGCCACACAACATCACTCAGGGGGATATTTGTACAACCTGGCCGCAGTGGGGAAGGGTCACTCTCTCTAGTCACAGATTTTTTCCTGTTCTAGGTTAAACCACGTTGTAGAAGTAAAATCATCAAAACCTATACTTGTGACACCATCCTCTAAAACCTTTTAAATATTTACCAGTCCATTTTCTTCCTCACTTGCTTCTCAAGATAGATTTTCATTGAATTAAAACAATTTGCAGAGAAACTTTACAATAATCAAATCAACATATGATACTCAAAAGTTATCATACTGCAAGACCAAGGCCATCACAAGGATTCATACACATTTAGGGCAACAGTTCATGTCAGACCTAAAACCTGCACCAAAATGAAAGAACAGCTCTCAACAGACTCTTAACTCTTCTCTTTTGTCTGGCTGCTCTTTATTAGAAGGCCAGACAGGGCAAAAGACTTACAGAAGTCACTAGATTCTAGATATCTATAAAGTTCATGGTGCTATTTAGCAGTCTCAGCCACAAACCTGCCCCTTATTCTCTGTGGGTTTTGGGGTGGGTTTTTTTGGTTTTTTTGTTTTGTTTTGTTTTGTTTACTTGTAGCAGTCTGGTATTTCTTTGTTTGTTTTACTTCCTAGGAAAGGTGTCCATTCGCCAGCAGTGGGAGTAATGCAGAAGCTTTGCTTATTTTAAACATCATCTGCAATGACATCGTTAAAAAAAATCAGCATCATTACAACTACAAGGACCTTCCAATTTCAAAGTACATAAAATATTATAAGTGAAATTCTGTCTTCTGACATATGCGTTGCACCTTCCGAATGAGCTGGAAAGAAAGCAGAAAGGAGAGATTTATCAGGCATCAAGTTCAGCCATCCAAATATCGCAAACCTCGTTTTTGTTGCTAGCTATATGTAATTTTGAAATGGTTTGTAAATTTAGTTGTCCATGTACAGGGTGTGCACAGGCCATGCACAATCAACAGCATTGCCAAGATTAGCAGCTCTATTTCTTAGACAAGTAGGTCTAATGTGCTTTATTGGAAGCAAAATACACCCTGAGGCATTTTAAACATAGTAGCAGCCAGATAGGGTGAGACTCACTGCAGTGAATGCATTTTAGTAGGTCAAAAATGAAAGTGCTTTTGGAATGTCAGTCACACCAGTTAAACTTTGGAGAAAAGTTTTCTGGCTGAGTTACCTGTTGTTACTACTTCTGTGCCTCAGGAGATGAAAATGTAGAACCTCTTCCTCCCACCCCCATCCCATAATCCCTTCGTGTTATGTAAAAATGATAATTAATGGTGCTGTTTTGTTTTTCAGGCTGAGAATCAGCATTCATTTTGGGATTTTTGCTGTTGATGGACAGGTACTTACGTTAGGTGTCATTATAAATCAAGGTCTAGAACATGTCCCTTCCTGGTGTCCTCTTCGATACTTTGTGGGAAATGTAATTTACCTGACTGTGAGCAGGCGTTGCATTAAACTATGTTATATAGCACTACGGTCTACATCTGACATTTAGAGGATCTTGAGTCTTATAATTAGATCACTTTAATTTTGTATATTGGTGTAGGCTTCCTTAAATATGGACAACAGTTTGAAGAGGAAGAGATAAGACTCTGGGATTTTAGACTTTTCTAATTCATTCTTAGCTCTATTCGTAGTGTGAAGAGAAGCTAACATGGGGCCTTTCTGCTGGCAAAAAAATTGAGGGTTATGAGTTGCAAAGTCTAGTGAAAAACCAAAACGGCAGCCAAGAAACTATGTCTGTTATTACTATGCAATCTTCATGGTTGATGCAATGCAAATCTTTGCTCATCTTCTTTTATGCTCCTTTTAAAGCGGATTATTGCTACCATCAGTGCACAAAACAATGAGGCCACTGTCTCAGCAGAGAATGACTGAGACAAGGTAGCAACCAGCTACCCTTAGACAGTAGCCAGCATGACTTATGCAGTAGTAAATCACTTGCCAATGAAAAATGAAAATATTCATTAACCAGAATTGCTACAAGTGAGATTTTACAGCTAGAAACTATCCAAATAAAATTACCAGCAACAACAGTGATCGTATACCAATATATGATTATTGCATCAGTGTTATATAGACCCTGTACAAAGACAGATCAGAGAGAGGGCAGTGAAAGGAAAAAGAAAACAGCTTAATTATCCATACGGTGAAACTCAGCATGCGTATGAGTTGAAGAGATGATGCAAAGTGCCTGTGTTAGTCAAGGGTGGGATTCAGTGGCCCAGATGGTCTCTCTCAGTTCTCTGACTACAGTTTGTATGTCCTTCAGGTCTCCTGTTGTCCCCATCAAGGTCCTAGCCAAAAGCTAATGCTGCTTTTCTGGGCACACCAGATGCCTGCTTCACTCAGCCATCACCAAATTAAAGCAGTATGTTCATAAATTAGATCCTGTTTAGCTTGGGGTATTTGATTTTTTTTTCCTCATATTTACCACTTTTCTATAAACTCCTGTTACAAAGATTTATGTCAGAGAGGGAATTTTCTTCCCAACAAGAGAGTTATCTTTTTAGTCACAAAAGCATGTCCCCAGAATCATAGCTAATTGCAGCAGCACAGAAGAATAAGTCAAGAATTATCACCAAGTATAGCCAATTAAAAAAAAAAAATTTTTTTTTCATTTTGAATTATTTTTCGGCTCCAAATCCAGTTTCTGAGTTATGGTTATGAGACTCTCAGCTCTAGGCTCAGTTCTAACTAAAATTTTAAAGAAATCACAGAACTATTATGTTGAAAAGCCCTCTCAGAAATTAAAGGAAAACACACAGCTGTTGAGCTGATGCCTTGGAAATGCACCATGTAGCCCTCATAAAACCAGTCTCACATGAAATGTTAGTTCAGACTCACACATGTACTCAAATCACTCTTTGTTTGTTGCTGACCTCTATCTTTTAAGCTTAACCCACACTTGCAAAAGCCCAAAGGAGTTATATTTGGAGTCTGGATGTTGGTGTACCTTTCTACCCTAACCCAACTAAAACAATTTTCAAATATGAGTAACTACAGCTTTTTTTCAGCAAATAGAGTTTATTGTACAATAGAAAATAATGACTTTATTTCATGAGGCTTTGAAGATTGGTGCTGAAGCTGCCAGGTGAGTTTGTTCATCCTTCTGGCTCACTGATGTTGAATGGCTTCTGATGTGGCTTTGGGTGGGCTGGTGTTGGGAGACAGCGAGCTAACACTTTGAAGAGCCAGGTGCGGATTTTGCTAAATGTTTTCTTAACCAGGTGAGCAGATTTACCTAATTGCTGTAATGTTTCATAGTAATAACTAGAATAGTTTTTAGGTAATTTCAAGCCAAAATCATGACTCTGAATAGCCCCAGTCTTTGATGGAATTAGAAAAGGAAACCTGAATCCATCTTTTTCCTTGGTTAGAGAGGAAAGGGCACAGCTTCCAGTTGCCAGCGGAAGGCAGGGAGATCCCAAAGGGATCCTGCTGGGCACTGTGCCCCTGAGCGCAGTGGTTAGCAGCACCTGTGGCAGGGAGCAGGGACGGTGAGCGCTGCCAGGGCATCGGGGAAGCACAGGTAACTCTACCCATGCTATGGTGTGATGTGTAGCGGCAAGAACAGGAGCGCCAGCTTGTAGCTCCGCTACAATGCGACATTGGAAAGTAATGACTTCTGGAAAAGAGAAAGTATTCAAGCAGGATTTAGAATATTAACTGAAAGAGCTAATGGGAAAAATTGCATAGGTTCCACCTATGTGAACAAGACACTAGAAGTATTAATAAAAGCATCAATTAGCAAGAAGAGCCACCTGTAGAGTGAGAGATGTCATCAGACACCAAGTCAGTTAATTAAGTCCAAAAATTAAACTTGGATTATTCTTCTGTGGATTGCCTATAATGCCTTATTCATTGTTTTGAGCAGACGGTGAGATCTTCATTCTGCATTTGAAGTCTGTGGAGAAAATTCTTAGGGATTTCAACAGAAAATATCTTTTCATGTCACCTCTTTCATCTTATGCCTCAGTCACCGAGGCGAGCAGCTCCGGTGCCAGCAGGATCTTCAGTGGAGCGCTCCAGTGCAGTGCACAGGGGGGTTTCCTGAACCGGAGGAACCTCAGGGGAGCTGAGAGAGCTGCCAGGAGCTCACAACTCGCGCCACAGTGGCTGATGAGACCTGGGTGGGGCCAGGAGCAACGGCGGGCAACCCTCCCTACGTATAAAAGAAGCCTTTGGGGAGTGCTAGCAACCAGGAGTGCCACTAACAGGGTGTGCAAAAAGGGCGTGGCATGGCAGCAAGGGCGTGGCACGGCAGTTTGCATGGAAGGGCGTGTGGAAGAGCATGCAGGAAGGGCACTGAAGCTCTGCCAGCTTGACCAGGGAGCAATGATATCCACCCGGCAGAAAGCCATGGCCTGTCTAAGCTCTGCACCCACCATGACTGACGCAGCTTCCCAGACAGAGCTGCGGTGGGAACATGCTGCCACCCAGGTGTCAGGCTGCAGGATGTGCCCTGCTCTTATGGGAGGTGCGCCCAGGTAGAGGAACTCCTCCACTTAGTGACAGAGCTCCGGGAGGAGGTGAGTAGGTTGAGCAGTATCAGGGAGAGCGAGAGA
>NW_008824986.1:10922723-10935356 GCF_000699105.1 Pygoscelis adeliae | reverse complement strand
ACAAGTCTTATGAGGAGTGGCTGAGGGAACTGGGGTTGTTTAGCCTGGAGAAAAGGAGGCTGAGGGGAGACCTCATCGCTCTCTACAACTACCTGAAAGGAGGTTGTAGTAAGATGGGTGTCGGTCTCTTTTCCCAAGTAACAAGTGACAGGACAGGAGGAAGTGGCCTCAAGTTGCGCCAGGGGAGGTTTAGATTGGATATTAGGAAAAATTTCTTCCCTGAAAGGGTTGTCAAGCATTGGAACAGGCTGCCCCGGGAAGGGGTTGAGTACCCATCCCTGGAGGTATTTAAAAGATGTGTAGATGTGGTGCTTAGGGACCTGGTTTAGTGGTGGACTTGGCAGTGCTAGGTTAATGGTTGGACTTGATGATCTTAAAGGTCTCCTCCAACCTAAAAGTTTCTATGATTCTATGATCCTATGTGCCTAAGGCAGCACCACGGCATCGAGGGGCATTCAAGGTGATGTTCATTCATATCTAGAGAGCCAGCATAAGATCTCTGCACCATTTAAATCCAAATGAAGCCCTATTTTAAGCACTTTAGCATGACTTGAGTGATGCAAAGGCCTTGTCTTGGGCTTTCTGCCTGGGAGTGAATTTCAGCCTCAGTGAATTATTATTATTATTATTATTAGACTGTACTTTTGAAAACATAAAGCAAGCAACCCGTGCAGATAATACTAAAGCAATGGGAAATGGAAAGCCCTAATAGTCTGAAGAATTACATACGAATCACTACATAAACCCTCCTTCCATATTACAGAAGGATACACTGGATGACCCATGGATCCTCCCCAATCCCACCACCACCAGCTTCCTGAAAGAACTCTTCTTTCATAAATCTCTGTTGTATCAGGCATTGAGTATTAAACAGGCACATGTTTATCTCTATTTTTTTCTTTATCTAATACAGTGTATTTATTAAATTTTCCCAGTCTCTTACGAGTATTTCCTGAGTCAGAAGCGGCAGTATCCTGCAGATGAGGAGATGGCGTTGTAGCATTTTCCACACCTCACTCATAAAATCAACTGTTTTTTTCTTCTTTGATGTATAAGTGTGCATCACTAAGAACATTTTTCCTCCTCTGAATTCTCTTTCTCCTGACTCAAAAATGCTCTGTTAACTTCATTGTCAACCTCTTTTGAACCATTACTGATTCTTTCAAAATGCATATTTATTTTTGCCTTTTGTACTGATACAATGTTTTCAAAAACACTGCTCCTCAGTTTTAAGATTCTAGTGATTTTTTTCTGCCTTAAAAGATGTCCTCTTGGATTCTTGGTATGTTGTTGGTATGAATCCCAGTTAAGGAGTACACAAAACAGATGCTGACTTTAAGTGTGGGAGCAATTTTTCATGAAGTCAATGGCATCCTCATGAGCTTAATATTACAGATTCCCTTTAACCATCCCTCAGCTTTGGTGTCTCTCTGTGCTCAAGACCGGAACTGAGTCTCCCTCTCTTCCCCCTTCCTTTCCCTCCCCCTTCCATTTTTCTTAATAATCTGAAAGTTGTGTTGTGGAAAAAAGGACAGCTGATGTTCACAGTTGATCAAAAACTGGGCTACTTCTGTATATAAGATAAAATCTTGTTTATTCGATAGTCATGGATTCTCATATGAGTGCGTATTCACTTTTTTGTGGACAACCTTTTTGAATAGCAAAAAGCTGCTGCAACCAGCCATGCCTTCATGGGCATAGGTTAAATTATATGCAGGAATAAACCAGAAGCTTCTGAACAAATTTCAGAATGACTTGAATTTCTCAGACACTGGGCAAAGTTTTCATGTGTCCTGTTTTCAGTTCTCACTGTAGATATTAAGATCAGAATTTTCCTTAAGATTAGAAATGTTCCAGTTTAGACCTTGTCCTTTTGTTTTGCTTATGCCATATAGGTGGTCATATGTAAGATGTCCAACAGCTTTTGTATTGACTTCTTACACAAAGAAATTTCATGATGTCTCTAATGGGATCAGTGATTAAGCTACCTAACCAAACTCTACTATCGGAGCAGAGCAGCCTTTACCTCAGTTTGTGTTGTCACATGCATATATCAAAGGGTAGATTTTAGCCTATAATTAACTGCATTTATTTACAGATAGTTTTATACTTTATTTCAGGGTCTTGAACTGTAATGTGCAGTAGTGCTTGCTGCAAACAATGCTTTCCTTCCGCCTCTTACCCTCACCTCACTTTTAGTTTTCACTCTGTAAAAATAAAATAAATGCAATGCAGTGTACATCAATGGGCCTAAAAATTCCAAGTCATTTTTAGCAATGGAAAAAAAAAATTAAACAACTTCAGGTGACGCTTAGGGTTCCAAAAAAAGCAAGTATCAACTGGTAAGTTTTTTGAAAATTGAATATAAAATCATAAAGAAATGCTTTATTTGATTCTCTGTTTATGGGAAATTCATTTTATTTGACTTTTTTATTTGTAATATCAACTATATTGCAGAACAGAGTTTCTAGGTGCTCCCTTATGGTACCATTCTTCTAAATTATTAATGCTGTACTGTTGATATATTGTCAGCCTTGTACATACATTCTATGAAAATGAGTTTTACAGTAGGCTGGGATTTATAACAAAGCTTGACATATGCAGCTAATTCACCTAGACAGTCTTGTCAGTTTTAGGTTCATAAATAATTGATACTCAGGGCTTGGAGTTCAGCTACTGTTAGTGCTCCAGCTGTTAAATTTCAGCAGCATAATGGATGAATATTTGTTTATAATTTCTGTACATGGACCTGATGTCAGATCCCTGGTCTCATTTACATAGGTAGATTGAGATGTTGGAAGTGTAATGAGCATATGAAGATGATGAATTGTTTTCCTCAGTGCTGGTGCGTTTCTGTAAATGTTTGATTAGTTTTGAATGGATTACTGTTAGATTATCTGGTTCAGGGGTTAAAGTGAGCAGCTCTTTGCTCCCAAAGCTTTTGTGATCCCTTGCTGACAGATTTTAAAATTCATACAGTGATATTAGTGCTGCAAAAGCTAGGGGTATTCTTTGCAACAGATGTTTAGTAATTAAACATACGGTTTCCCTGTTTGGAAGTTGCTCGGGAAATTTAAATCAGAATGATTTGTTTACCATAGTTTGAGGGAATTACAATTTCTAAAAAATAATATACTTTTGTCCCTAAAGTGCTGGATTTTTACCCCCAGTGACACTAATTAAAAACGAGCAAAACACACACATACCCTCACAATAATTCAGATGTTTAATGCCTTGGTAGACAGATGCAAAGCTATTAAAAGCAGAGGTTCTTCTCATTTTCTCCTTTTGTAAATTAATGAGCAATATTCAGAAAAACATTTTCAATTGGATGTCCCGAGCAGACATGCTGAAGTAAACCAGATTTGCAACCGTACCTTTCTTCTGAAGCTCAGCAGGGAGAAGCTGTGGGATGTGGACACATGTATTACACACAATTCCTGATGACGTAAGGAGTGTGAGCTTGGAGGGGGTGTGCAATAAGGAAATGACATTGGAGAAGCACAAAATAAATTAAAATGAGATGTCCTCTCATATATTAAGACTTGGCATGTGCCACACAGCTAAGGGGACAGCACATCGTACAAGAAAACAGTGGGGAGCAGACTGGGTCTGGCTCGCTGCGGATTTATATAAAGATGGGAGGAAGAGGAGCGGGTCATCCCATCTCCCACGTGCTTCTCCCAGCCACGGTGACGCAGGGGATGATGCGGAAACTGAGCAACGGGGAGGAAAAGCCTCTCTGCCGCCGCCGCCGCCTCCTCTGACCCTTCTCACTCAAACGCCGCCCTTTATATTCCTGCTTTATGCCTGTTCCCCCCGCACCACCCTCCGAGCAAGCGGCCCTCTGACAAGAGGGTCTCGCAAGCAGCTCCTTAATGAAAAGATTTAGTGGCCGCAGCTCCGCAGAGCCGAGTTCCCCGCTTGCCGCTGCTCTGCATTTTGTCAGCCCTGTGTACAGTTCCCCCGGCTTGTCTGGCAATCATGTTAGTGATTATATGGGTAATGAAACACGTGCTCTTTTTGTCTGTGGCTCTGATTAATCTGCTTTCTATTTAGCCGTGATTTATGGTGCTCAACTGTTGAGGTGAGCGCTGGCCCATCAGTTCCATAGCCTATTACGGGCGCTGCGACGGCGAAATGCCTGCGAGGCTTGAACTGTTTCTTGACAGCCAGGCTTCCCGCTACATTCCCTCCAATCTGTTTTGCTTCCTGGTGTGACCTTTCATACAGTAAAATACATTAGTTGAATAGCACAGTCTCATTAAAAGAGTGAATTAACCGAAGAGTCTTTTTAACTAAATGACAGCCAAAGGACTGAGTGCTAATAGCCACGGGCAGTTAGAAACTTAACTCATGAATCAGGCTGTTAATACTGCTCGGTGCCTGAAGCGCTAAGGGCACCACACTCTCTGCTTGCTCTCATAAGAAGAAAAGCTCATTACTTTCCTCCTGATGGGAGAGAAAGAGTGAGTGAGCAATAATAAAGCTTGAATTTTTCAATACTGTTAAAAATGGGGCTGACAGATTGCCGACAATAGGAGCAACGGGCTAGACACTGCAAAGAGAGCCACTGAATTAGCAGTACCATATATCATACAATCTAATTAAATCAACCCGAAGAATGAAATTAGTTTTCTGTGAGTGAAATGGCCTTTGAAAGAGAGCTATTAAATGAACTGTAGAGCATTAATTAAATAATTCACAGTGAGGGATTTTGCATTTATACAAAAATTGTGCACTTAATTGTCCATGCTGTATTACAGATTTGGCCTTATGTTAACAATGTGTCTAAAGCACACTTATTGGAGCATATCAGGATCAGCTTAACATAAATGCAGCTTATAAAGTTTTAAGGATTGCCAGAGAAAGACACGATAGTAAAAAATACACACAGAGTTAACAACTTTTCCACATTAATCCTGTGCATGTGTGACAACTTGTTACTTTTTTTCCCCGGTGGAATTACATTAAGACTTCTGATTTTTAATTAAGGAAAAATTGCAACTTCTCATGATTTAGCAAAAAGAAGTATCTTTAAATTGCCTAAAGATAACATATGCATGGAAATAGCTGAGAAAAATAGTATATTTTGCTTTGGAAGAAGAAAAGACAAACTCTTGGGTCTCCAAGTTTTCAGTAAGACAAACAATAAAAAAATAAATAAGGGGCAGGGAATCAATTTAAATTTTAATTTTAAATCTTCATCACGCTATAACTTCAATTAAGGAAAATGCCATTTTGAAATTAAAAGCTTTGCTTTGGAAACCACGAGAATGAAACATTTTTTAAAAAACTGTCATTTGGGGAGAGAGGTTGAAACTAATTATATAACTTGTTGTTGTTTTGGTCCCTCCAAATCTTGATGTTTTCATAAATATATTGTGGTGTGACACTAACATTATTCTCAGTGTTATGCAACTTCCTACCAAAGAGAAGATTTGGCTGTCAAATATACTTGACAATATGTAGCTGTATTAAATACAATATTATGAACATCAATAGCTTATCTATCACTTTCTCTGACCCCATTTATTTTCATGTAAATCTATGATATTACTCTAAAATGTGAAAAAATGTACCCTTCCATTTGGATACTTGCATAAGAACGTACGAATGTGTAGAGCATTGGGATTTTAAGATGTTGGTCCCAATTCTTGTTCTTTCTCATCCTTGCAAATATCAGAAAAATGCAAATAGGGAAAACAGTCAGTGTTATATATTGAAATTTTATAAAAATACAGATAACTGGAGCATACTTCTTCTCAATACTTGTAAAACCAAGCTTGCATTGCTCAATAGTTCATTTATTTAAGTTTATTTATATATTATTGTATTTGGTTTTTTATTTTTCATTTTGATTTCTGAAAAGATCAAGTGAAATCCAGTACTCTAATGCTCCCAATGGTGGCCACTTCAAAAGTGTATGGGTAAATGAAAATATACTTCAGTTATAATAAGATGCAATCAAGTTAACTTCCCAAATTAAAACACAAGAAACTTGGAGAGTTATCTTCATATTCTCTGTCTTCTTGTCAGCCTCAGATTTTATCAGTGGTTTCCTCAATGGGAAAAACATTGTGTTTCAGTAGTCATTTATTAATAGCGTAAATTTGAAGATGGTAAGAAAATTGTAATAGTCAGTGAAGCCATGGTAGGCAACATCTGCGTCTGGCTAGCTAATTTTAAACAGAAGATGGAGGTGATAATATTTTAAAGCATGTTCCCATATTTGGTGCCATTTTGAGAACAAATCCCTGTGAAGGATGAGTAGGACACCCACAAGATGTAACAGGAACCTGGAAGTTAGATATAGGGCATGTAAGCACTCACTAGCTGACACAGAGCTGTCAGAATGAAATTTCGTAATAGGAAGTAGACATAAATGGTGATTAGCATCTTGATGCTGTACATTGTAATGTATAGGAAGAGTTGTTATGACCTCTCTTATTGTCAGCAACGGGTGAGCAACGGGATGGCTGCACAGCATAACTAATATAGCAGCCATGAAACGCCAGGTCAAATTTACTGTCCTGATTTACAGCTTGCTAACCTTCAGTATTGTATGCTTTTATGCAAGGCAATGGCCTATGCTGATGGAGATGGCTATGAGCATCTGTGTCCCCTGGGTGAATACAGAAATTCTGCCTCCGACATCTCTGTAAGGTGAAAGGGAGAACCACACCTATGCCAAAATCCAAGGGATCTTTATCATGTAGGCTAATCCTCATAGTGACTATCCATAAACCGCTTGGCCATGAGATGCTGACACAGGCATCTCAGATCTTTGAAAGAGTTTGAGGTGTAATATTTTGCTCTTATGGTCACCCTGCAAATAATACAATGAGCCTGGCACCATCAAGGTATGCTTGGGAGACAACATAAACACAGGGATCTCTTGCTGGAGTTATGCTGAGAGCTCAAGTCCTGAGAACTGGTGGCAGTAGTCACTACAGGTATGAATTGGTGATGCCCAGTGAAGTCAAAGATACTGGAGCTGATAGGCACATACTTGTCCTTTCACAGGTGTAGATGTGTTGCAGCTATCCTAAATTGTTTAGCTGGGCTTATTCTCAAATTTCCACGAGGCTGTAATTTCTTCTGCTGCACCAGCTCATGCTGACTAGTCTTTCACTGAAAATATTTTCTTAAATGACACTGAAAGGCTCCAGTGACAAATCATTGTAGTCCCATATTTCCATTTATTTTATTCTGAGATTTGGTATTGATATAAAACCATTGTGAACCTGTTAATGATATTTCATGTGCAGTAATGTCAAACTATTCAATCAGTCGCATCATTACCTTTCATATTAAGCATATTTAGTTTATTCAGTCATAACAAAGCATTTTAACACTAAAGGTTTCTTTTCTCCCAAGTACTCAGTCATTACAATTTCATTTCATATCGTCTCTAAAAATGTATCTTTTGTCTTGATTTTAGATGAAAGACAAAGGAACAAAATGCTTTATTACCTAGCTGAGAAAAACTGAAGATTTGTTCCTCAAAATAGGCAACAGAAAATATTTCATTGCAAAGCTCATAGAAGGCTGAATTTTTCAGGTATTTCCTTTAGAAATTTCACAAAGGCTTTGAAGGGCTGGAGACGTTTGTAAAATCAGTGGAAATGCCAATTAGATCTCTGTGTCACCCTACTGGTAAGGCAAGACATAGTTTCCAGAAAATAATACTAGATCTTAGCAAAGGGACTCTGAAGCATGGAAATAACTTTATACATACATACGTACCTATCAAACTACTGTATGGAACTTACTGGGTATTGTTTTGGCACAAAAAGGAAACAGAACCACTTTGACATGCAGCCTCTTGCTGCACAAATCTGTAATCTGCTTCGAACTTCTCTCTGATCCTCTGAGAGTGGCATGATGGAGGAGAGCAATTAAGGTAGTACCCCAGTCCTCCTTGACAACCTGACCACTGGGGCCATTTGGAAGAGTACCCGCCCAGCCTGTCCAATGTTGGGAGTGAGCTAAAACAGAAGAGGTGGCAGCTTTGGTTTTCAGCCAAAGCTTCATACAAACATTGCTTCTAACAGAATATCTAGATGTCCTCTTCCATTTCCACTTTTTGGGCTGCCTATTTTGACAAAAAAGTTCAAAGGGTAGAAAACCAAATGAAGAGTTTCTTTACCTAATACTCTCCAGAAGTGTGTACTTTATCTCTGCAGTCAAAGGAGTCTCACTGGAGGGAATGCTACCTTTGGCGTTACCCCATAACAGGATGCCCCACTTAGGGAGCATCAGTGAGGAAACAGGTGAGATGCCTGCATAGACAAACTAAAATATGAACTAACATGGAATCACCACTGGCATTTAGAAATACTTCAAATACATTTACAAATATTTCATTCATTATTACATTATACTTCATTATTAGACTGCACCATTTGATTTACTTTGGTTCCAAACTATGACTTGAAGAATTATGGTGAAGAATTATAGAGATCATGAAAAGCTCAGCACCACACAAATGAAAAGGCATAGTGCGAACAGAGTAAGAAAGTAATACACTTATCCAGCCTGTCTAAACAATCCAGGTTTCTGAGAAGACAGATCATAAGGAGAAAAGGAAAAATACTTGTGACAGAAAAATGAGAAAGATGATGTAAAAATTTTAGGTATTCTGTGAAAGTGTGTTTTTGAAGCAGCTGTATAGTCTTGGGTATACAGCATGGAAACAGCAACCCTTGGATTTTTAAACTTTAGTTTAGTTTAATTACGAGGCCTTAATAAGGATTGATAAATGCAAAAAACACTAATATACCTGTTACGTACCAGAAATTTAAACAAAAGTAAGGCACACTAAAGAGTAAGAAAGTTCTGAACAAAGAAGTTTGATTAATCCTCAGACAAGTGTCTGACTTTCTGTGGTTTATCTAAATTTAAGTCTATTGGGCTGTGCCTCTTGCTTCAGGGAAGCAGGAACAGGATTGGCATTGCACACATTTATTGCTGCTTCTGCTTAATATCAACATCCAAGACAGTCATCTTTCAAACCAAAATGAAGTTCCAAAAGATTTTGGTACAACTGAAAAAGCCAGAGTTTTATGGCTCTGTCCCTTACCTATTGCATTATCTATAAACTATGCCTTGTTGGAAATGAACTACTAGTCAGCATGGCATAGGACCAGTGTGTTATATATCAATATATAATGTAAGAATGTGTCATTCAATATGCTGCAAAACTTGCTATTAAGAATTAATCATTCCCCTTCTTGAGCAGTCTCTTCAATGCACTCCAAAATGTTGCCATTTCTGAAAATGTTCCCAGTCAGGAAACTCACCTACTCTATTAAGGTGTGGGTCAGGAAAACTAATTACAGAATTTTAATACATAGTTCAGCATGCCTTAGAAACAATTTTGCCCCTTAACAACCTTGGAGACTCCTTGCTGCATCAGACCAGTGGTCCACTTTGCCCAGTAATCCGACAGCAGCAACAGGAGATGCTCCTCAGGGGACGGTATCGAGGTTGGGCCACTGTCTGCAGTCCACTGCCCTTCTATTTACTCTGGAGATGTCACAAGGTACACCACTACCAACTTTCGTTATCATCTATATATGAATTTGTTGTCCCTCAATTTGCCTTATGCCTTTCTGATCCTGCTGGCATTCTCTTTCTCCACAGGCTCCTATAGGGAGGAATGCCAGAAGGTCACTATCCACTGTAGGCTGCCTCGTATTCCATTTAAACAGATCTACTAGTTTCAAAGAATTCTCTCTTCTTCTGTTGCTGTGGGATTTGGTAACTATCAGTTGTGCATTCACCCTACCCATTGCTTTATGATTTTGCAAACTTCAGTCATACTGCCGCCATCAAATCCTTACAAACATGATAGATCTCTCGCCGTTTCCCCTCTTACATGGCCCTCTCCTTCCACGTGTCATATGAGGTATTTGACCCATTGGGATTAGCTCAAGTGGATATTTTAAAAAGGCAAGCAGACAGGCCTGGTGTAGAAGCTCTGGGAGTGCCCTGGTATGGCCATCTCTTGTCATGTGAGTCCAAGGACAGGGCAGAAACAGGCAACACAGTGAATGAGGACAGAGTATGGTAATGTAGTGACTTTGTCATTATAGCAAGTCTACTCGGTCCTTTCTCCTGAACGGGTGGGAGTAGGAGATGTGCAGATGTTCATCACTAGCCTTCAGGAGCTTCTATGTAATACAGCTCTGTGAAAAAACAGGAAAAATAGTGTCCTGCATGGTCTCAGAAAAAGGCATCAGATTTCAAGCTGAAATACAGGAATGGACATTTATCTAGGACATCTGCCAACCACCATGCCCAGAAAACAGGAAGCTACAGGCACAACTCATTTAGAGAGGATCTGATAAAGATAATGTCCTGTGGCCATTGCTAAGTAGTCAAATGTCTGCTTAGGTTCCCTGGGAGAGATGAAAATAAAAATCAATACAAGTATGATGAGACCATTAAGAAAATTTGACTTATAGGTACTTGTGTTCATTCACTGGGTGCATTTTACATAAACGGACACTGATCTTAGGAAAACATCTCTTCACCAGGTGTCTTAGCTGATTCCATCTCATACAATAACCTCATATGAATAAATGACTTGACAAAGGCCCCTCTGCACATCTAGTTTTATCAACCAATAATTTTTATCACTTTCCATCAATGTTTTGATTCTTTGAGGAATTCAGCCTATAATAAATATGTTGTAGATGTTCTAGCAAGAAAAGAACAGATGCAAGCTTAGTGAATATTGAGTTTTAAACTTGTCTCATAGTGATTTGTGGCTGTGTCACTGCAAATATTTTTCAATGTCATTGCCTAAGCCCTGGCTGTCACTAACATGGTCAGCTGGGGAATAGAAGGCCTAACACTATGATCTTGGTATTAATGGGAGCTGTTGAGAGTGGCAAAGGTGATAAAGTATTGTTTAGTTATTGGTGCCATACTTTTGCTGCAGGACATTATTATAAAATGCTGTGGTTTTTTGTTAGATTTCAATCACCTATCCAATAACATATTTAGAAACTTACCACAAAGAGTCCTAAAAAAAGTCTTTGAGGGTTTTTGTTTGTTTTTTTAATTGGGTTTCTTTGATTTGAAACTGTGACTAGAACTATGCAAACCTAACACCTTAAACAAAAAAAGATTTAAGACTGTCTCTGATGTACAGTTTATTCTTTTGCAGTTTAGCTGTAGTTATATTTATGCAAATGTTTTAGGATCAATGTTTAATTCAAACGGAAAAAAAAAAAATCCCTGTGATCTGGGATGGATTGGCAGCTACTAAAGGGAATATAGTTCTGCTCATATTCTGGATATCTGGTAGGCTACCCTTCCTCTTGGTGTGCATGTATATTTTATACTAATGTTAATGGAAGTTATGTGTGGGTATTCAAGAGAGAAAGCATACCCCATTTGGTAGGTAAATTTATGTGTCGCTCTTTTTCATTATTCCCTAGACCAGTACAAGGAGAAATAGAGATATAAGATTTATAAAGCTTCTACAATATCCTGTTTTGCCAAATTGTATTCTAGCAAGGACATGACAGGATTACTTACCTCACCCTTGACACCAGAAGAACACAAATTAATGACTCACTGTCATTGTCATTAAGAGTAGCTGTGCATGTTTTTAAGTTATAATTTAAATTACCTGCAATTCAAGCTTTTATTGATGGCCAAGATTGCTTGATTTTAAACCTTTTGATGAACACATTCACTGTTACTTTAAATGAGGTACAGTAACTCTTTATAAAAAAGAGTATAAAATTAGATTATGAGAGTTTATATAGCTTTTAAATATCAAGCTGTCAGGTTTGTGCAGGTAGAAATATTATAATCGAAGAATGGTGAAGAAAGAGTTTGTATTAGAGAGAGGATTTTCAAGTAAATTCACACCAAGTAGAATATAATGGAGACAGGCTTTTTGCCAGTGCTTTGGCTCTGCTGACCTCCATTTCCAGCAGAGATTAGCTTGATAAAGCCGACACAACCTCAATAAAACACTAACAATGGAAAGAAGTAAATAGAAATCATATTAAGCAGCAGCAATATTGCATGAATTGAAACAAAAATTTAGGTATAATAGCCTTGGTGGGTTTTAATATTGTTCCCAATCGCATCACAATATGAATCATATCATAGTGATTCTAAATAACGTTTATAATCTTTAAATCTTCTCTCCTAGTAGACGACTCACATTATTTGAGAGGTTTTTTTTTTTTTTTTTAAGAGTTCATACATAATTAAATGTGCTGGAAGCAAAGGGTACAAAATACTTTAAGAAACAGCAACTTTGTGTTATATGTTCAATTAAATGCAACAATTCCATATTTATCGTTATTTTGCTACCTTCCAGAAGTTAAACGAATAGAATAATAGAATGGTATTGCAGAACAAAACTCAAATAAATCTAAATGGGAAATTTTATTCAGTTTTCAATTACTGTGGCATTGCTGGATTCTGGACACAATCTGTAGAGCATGACAAAATGAAAGGAAGATTGGTCAAAAATGCATTTATAGGGGATTAGAGGCTAAATGTAACAGAAATATGGTTCAATTCATGAACCATAAATGAAGTTTAATCCATCATGTGGATGGACTTCTCTCTTCACCATGGGACTGTGGGGTTCAAGTT
>NW_008824986.1:10907723-10917723 GCF_000699105.1 Pygoscelis adeliae | reverse complement strand
CTTGAAAGATCTTGGAGGAATAGCCTAACAGAGCGAGGCTGTGCCCAGCTACACATGCCAATATGACCTACTTACTAATTGCTTATTTATCCCATGCAAATAAAGGTTAAACAAATAAAAACAACTAGAATATTATTTAAATGCAGTCTTTCTACTAAAGGACTAGCAAGAGGCTGAGGATATGTGAATAGGACCAAATAATTAATTTTACTGAAAAGGACCACAAATCTTGATCTATTGCTCATGAGACTTGGTAGAAGGAAAACCGCCACATTCCTTTGGTTTTTGTTTGCAATGGTCAGGCTGAGTGCTAGTGTAAAGTGATGGGACTCTACCAGCATTGCACCCTCAGGGCCGCGTTGTTTGTGTCACTAAAGTATTGTGTTCAAGATCAGTGGAAGTAGAATATTGCTGAAAGATCAAAGAGTGCCCCTTTGAACACACTTTATTGCCTTTTTCATCTTATCAGTACTTGCCGTTATTAACCTGAGGATTTCTGTCTGAGTGGGCTGCAGAGGCAGAAGATATCAGGGGAAGCAGTGGCAGTAGGAGAACAGGTAAGGTGTGGAAGAGATAAGATGATGTACTGTTACCTTTAACACATACACATTACAGGTGCTCATACAAATATCCTGATGAAAGTCACCAGAAAGTCCTTTTTGCGTCCCTTTGAGAAAAACAGCAAATGGTGCTGAGCCAGGGATCTGCACAACCAATGGCACTGACTGCGACCTGAGAGCGTATAAAAGAAACAGCACAGTCTGATGTTATCTGTCCACTTGCCTTTGCCTTGCACTACGAGGAGGGACTATGCAATGGAAAGTAGGTCTGGATCACTGCAAAGAGCTTTTAATGTGTAATGGAAAAATATTGCCTCCTCAGTTTAAGGGAAAATAAAAAAAGTACCTGTCAGAAGATTTAAACACCCAGTGCAGCTAGTTTGGATATAATTGTATGCCAGATGTCTTTTTTTCATCAGTGGTTGTAAGTTTTCTGCAATAAGATAAATATGTATGTTCTCTCTGCATTTTATGGAAATCTTTCTGCTTTTTTTTTTTTTCCAGAAAAAAATATAAGTCTTTAAGTGGCACTTGGAATTATTCCCCTTGATCTATGAACTTGGCAGTACAGGTAAAACTATTGTTCTTGTCCAATATAAGGATTTTCTTCACTGTACTCTGTGAAAATTTCTGAAACTTTTTCTTTAAAAATCTATTTCTTAATGAATGTAAATATCCAGCAAAGACAATTTTTATTCTTGTCATATTCAGAGAGCTATAAAACTGGGACTTGTTCAATGGGATCAAGTGTAGATAAAACAACATAAACCACACAGGAGCTCAGACTCAGTTTCTTAACTGGCTATTGATGCTGTCTGGCTATCTCTTTACATAATTTAGCATTAGGGACAGTTTCATTAGTATCTGGTGCTTGGAGTATTTTCTCCCCAGCTCCTGCCAAGATTGCCTCATAGCCTTTCACCAGAGTAGACAAAATCCAGGACTGTGGTGGCCTCCAAGCAGCTCAACAACAACGCCATCCCCAAGAACTCAGGGGATGGAGAGCGGATGATCTTTAAAACACCAGAATCACGTGGCCACTCGTGCCAACGAGGGCTGTGATGCCCTCTCCCACTCCACGGTGTGTCTCTCCCTTCTCCTTATTGATCATGCAGACTTTTATGGGGAGGGTCTGCTGGATGGGACCAAGATGAAGCCATGCCCTATGACAGGAGACCACCAGGGCATGGATGTATCTGTTACAGATTGGCTTTTTCTGTCTCAACCTCCTTCCTTGCCACTTCACCCTCTGAAAGTGACACTTGCTCTTGAGTAGCCCCTTCCAAGATTGTCCTCTGCTGCTGGAAGGACACCTAGACTTGGGTGTCAGAGGGATACAGGAGCCAGTGGTGCCAAGTCAAAGCCACCTGCGAGTCCCTGAACTCGTAAATCTAGGATCTGGGCATAAATGAAAGCTATGGGATATCCTCACCAGCATACTCATTTGGGTCAAAAAAGATGTGAATCTGATTTAAATTATGAAACAAAGAATCCAAGAAATTTATATTTGAGACCAATCACCATCGTATCTCGCAGCCATAGCACCAGTGAGATAGGGCACGCAGAACCTCATTGGCATGCAGGAGAGGAGATTTTTTGGTAAGCCTCGTGGGTGCAGAAGTGGAGAGTTACACTGAGCATTTGCACTCAGTAATTCCAACAGCTGAGTGCCTTTAAAATATACTGCTGTGCTCATAATGTCTTGCCAGTGTTTCACATTAACCTTTAGACTATTTGAATTTAACTCTGTAAGTAAGCTAGATAGCTTTCTAAAATGGTAGATAATATAACAAAAAAGGTACAGACATGAATGAAGATATGTGAGCAAAGCAGTTATTAAAATTAGAATGATTTATGTTGTAATATTCTGAGGCATCCTACATGTGGAAGTCTAAGTGGCTGTTCTCTTTAATTTGCACATGTAACTGCTAATTGTGGGGCATTCAGTAGGTAAACTAATCCAAGCTACAAAAATAAACCCAGGGCAACAGGAAAGAAAAGACTGCTTCTTTGATACGCTACACTGTATTGGAAAATGCCATTGGCTCCAAGGTCCAAATTTGTTAATAAAATCAAAGAGTTAAGCTTTTTTGTTCTAGATTGACAAGCAAAACATGAATATAAAAATGTTTATCAATGAACTTATTTGTGGCAGCATGGCAGAGACTAACAAACCTTCTGAAGGGATCAAAAAAATACACTAAAAATAGCTGTCTAGAAATCTAAATAGGTTTCACACTTCTGAATTAATTGTACCCTGTACATGTGTTTATGCTTCTCTATGTCCTTTGAAAAGTTGGAGATGTACTGCTTAGTAAGTAGTTAACTGGGAACATCATTACATCACATCGTATTCCACTTTACCCACATATTTTTAAACCAATTTGGTCATTGCAATAGAAACAGAACTTAAACTTATGGGGGCATATCCTCTTGATTCATGAACATAACTCCCATTAACGCTAATAGAAGTTATGCGCTTGCATTGAGAGGAGAATTTATCACAAAGAGCTGATGATCATCTTAGACTAACACAGTAGCATGCTGAAATTTCTCTCATACAAAATATGTACTCACTTTCCTCCTAATTCCCTGATGCATATCACTGCCAACCCAGAAACACACGCACATGTACCAGAAATGATGTGTGGAAACAGCAACTGGCAGAAGTTATACTGATGAGAAGCAGAAGCCCCAGAGACATTTTGAGGTGGACCTCACCAGTGAGGAGGTTTGATGTCAGCTTCTTATTTACACAAGAGATAATGAAAAGAGAAATTGTCACCTGACGGAAAAGACAAAATAGAGAAAATGAAGCATAAAAGTTTTCTAGTTTACTTATTAGTACAATATGTAATTGGATAGAAGTAGCAGGTTTCAAAAATTTGTCTTACTATAATGACTATAATTTTTTAGAGATCGAAAATGAATCTGACTAGAAAATACCATTAAACTACCAACTTGCTTAAAATTTAAAGGGTAATTCACATATAATGCTTTTATTTAATAGCCCAATTTACAAAACGTCTAAAATTAATGCAGATCTTTTCAGGACAAAATCAGCTGTAACTGCACCAACTAATTTTTGCTCATTTGAACTGAATTATTAATAAGAGAGAAATATACCATATGTTCCCAAAAGAGCTGGATACATTTATTTCAAATAAAATTGCTGTGTTTGGTGGAATATAAGAGGTTTAAATGCTTTCAGAGAAATGGGTTACTTATATACTGATTTAATAGAGTATAAATCAGACTGCATAATTAGGGACACAGCTGTTTCCTAACCTAAAGCTGGCAGCTTTTGTTGGTTAAGTTCCTTTATCACCTGCATGGCTTTAATCAGCAATAATTTGTTCTTCTTGTGGAGTAATACAAGTTAATCAATAATTTTGCTGTTTGTACTATACTGGAAAAGGACTTTTATGGCAGGTTTAGCTTATACCGAGCATACATTCTCCTGACTTGTTCAGTTGATTTACGTAATTTTATTGTGTTCCTGATACTAATTAAAAATGAAAGTGAAGGGTATTTTGGTAACACAGCCTCTGCCTACACCTGGTACAGAGATACATTGTTTTAACTTTTTAACGCACCTTCTTAGGTTTGTACTATATACCATTTGGGCATAAAACCAAAATCCTGACTCTATAAGCTAAAACTCCATGAAAACTTCTCCCCTTAGAGCACACTTGGAGATTTCCATTCTGTCTACATCCCAAAAAAGGGATAATGAGTATTCCTCTTTTGTTTAGTTTAGATTTTAAAAAAGTTTCTTGACAAGATATCAAAACAAGAAGACTCTGTACACATTTAATCTACAATTGGAATTTACTCTTAACCAACGCATCTGATGGCAAAACCTTGCTGTACAGCCCTGGCCTTACTATTAGAAGGTCTACTGAGCAGCAAGGGATAAATAATCATTTCAGTCCCCAAAATGCATGTTGACTTACTGACCCCCTTGCATGCACAGGCCTCCGCATGCATGGGGCTGGGAAGGTGATGGTACATTTTCCCCTGCGGACACTACTGATCTTTCAGAGCTGTCCCTCTGCAAATCCAGGTGCAATTTTTGAAGCCCTGGACTTACACTAGGCTCTGAATCATTAAGGGGTGTAAAATTTTACCTTAGGTCAACGGGACTTCATGCTGCCCGCAAAAGGACAATCCTGTTCTCTCCCAGTCCTCAGTCGCTTCCACCATGTCAGGTCTAAAACCATGGGGTAGATGACTTGGTCACAACCAGTGGAAAATGTTGATTGACTGATAACTATAGATATCCCAATTAGGTATCCCAGATCTCTAGAAAGAAGAATCCCCAGGTGTATTAGCAAACTTTTATAAGTGAGTATTTTTTGCATCTGTAGTTTTGACGAATTTTGTCCTCTAATATGAATCTAAATGAACAAAACATTTCGATCTGATCAATACAGTATTTTCAAATGAGTTATCTGGAGGTGTATACTTTTTAAAAGCCACATTTGTGATATGAAAACAAGGGAGACTCGCAAAAGTCCTTTGACATCTAGATGAGCTACATGCACAGAAGAGAGGGACACAGGTCATGCGTGCATGAAAGAAGCAAAGTTTCATTTGTAAAAGTTTTAATAGTCGTATAGAGCTGTTCATACCTCAATTTTTTCCTCCTTTTAAGAATGTTATAAAACCTAACTCAAATCCCAGCAAAGTTAATTCAGAAGTTCCTCTTGGCATTAGTATCTTGGGATCAGGGTGGAGACTACAGAAGGTCTACTTTGAGTTGAGATTTATATAATATATAAAATATGTGTATAATATATTCATACAAATACTAATCTCTAAAAATATGTAGACACATATATACGTATATTCTTAGGTGTTTAAACATTAGAGTGTATTCATTTTAAAAGTCTTGATGGACAAGCTGTAGAATGTGACATTTCTAAATGAAATTCCTAAATTGTAATTGGCCGCATGAATGCCACCGGCTGTTTTCAGCTACTTGAATATTAGAAAAAAGCAGTATACAATACAAATTTAAACAAATTATGTCTGAATTTTTTTGTATACATGCAAGATGATCTCTAACTAATGTAAGCCTATGAAAATTCACCTCTACAAAAGGGGTTTAATTTTCCAAGGTCTGTAGTAGCACTGTGGGGGCTCCAGAAACACTAGCTATGAGTAAGAGGATGTTCTCTAATTGCAAATGTAACTGTATTTTTATTTGGGGGCAGGGGAAGGAGATGGAATGGGCTGTGAGTCATTTCTGACACCAGGTTTTTATTTTAAATAGTTATATTTTAAGTGCATCTGCTACTTCCAGTCTTTCTCCTTGGCTTCCACAGGCGTAGACACAGATAATCACATTTCTTGCTTTTAGAGCCAGAATATTTTTTTAAAACCCCAAAGAGGCAATATGCAACTTAAATTAGAAAATTAGCTTCACTCACAAATTATGCATTAAAGAGACTTTGTATCTCACTACGCGTCTTGCTCAGAGGGAACTTCCATGTTCGCAGATTCCAGCTGTGCAAGCTATAAAAATTTTATGCTGTAACTTTTACAGACTGAGAAGGAGTTTCTCCACAGTTAGACTGGTTCAAAGGAGCTGCCATGAAAGGGCAAGGTCTAGCACCTTCTAATTAGCTCTTTGTCCCTGGTGACAAGCATAGTGCCACCGAGGGGGAAAATCTGAAACTTCTGACCAACCAATTGAAAAATTTACAAATTCTTCTCCTTCCAGTGATGTTAACATTATTATGTTAAATACATAAATCCCAACAGCCATATAAGTGAAGAAAACAGGAGTTTTGCAGTGATGTGCTTTTCTTTCCTCCTTTCACAACTCACATCTCCACCATCTGAAGGTTTCCCTAGCTTGTTTACACCCAGTGCCTATGGTTTACGACAAATACCTGCCCCCCTGGTTTGATGCCAATATAGTGACCATCGAAACATTATGCCCAAATTCATTTTCCAAATACATGTGCTCCAGAACACAGGTATGCCCATGCAAACATGAGCCATCCATTGCATGGTCCATGTACATCAGCAGATGCTCCAGAGACATTAGTCTGCAATCAAACATCTATCTGAATTCCCCTAAAAAACCCCTACCCTGGGGTAGGGTTGAGGTTTTGGTCAACAGACCTAGTCCTTGGCTCTCCCCATGGCTGAAATACATCAGTTTCAGATAATTTACCTGTTAAGCTGTACTTCCTTCTTCCTGAATGCTGGCTTGTTCCTACAGTCTTATTTCAAAGGATTTATTCAGATTTCTGAGTGGGCTTTGTTAGGCCCAAGCCCACCTTAGTAGCCTCATGTGATGCTCATATATTTCACCATTAAGAGAGAAAAAAAATAAAGCTTCTTTGTAAGTTTGGATCTCCAGAGATACTTCCCTCTACTGATGACCAAGGACTCAGAGAAGAGAAGATCTCCAGAAGTGACTAATTTTATTTGTAATTAATTTTCTTCCTCCACCCCCCCCCCCTTCCAAGTAACACCATTAAAGGTAATGAAAAAGTTGTTTGGGAACATTTGGCTTATAATGTTTCTCTTATTGCTACTTAATATATGTTATAGGTTTAAAACAATATGTGTAACTAAAGAACTAGTGATTAAAGAACTGGTGCTTTCTGTGCACGAAGAATGTGACTTTTCTCCTTTGTATTTAATATCAACTGCAAATATATGCATAGCTGTGGAGGTACGGCCCCCTAATTCTTAATTTTGAAATGTTGAAAAAAATTGATAAGGGCTTGTAAACAAGATATATTTGGCCATTCTTCCAGTGTACTTTGATCTATATAATAAAGGTCAGCACTCAGTGCTTCACTCTACATTCTCCCAAATATCTAATTGCCTAATTATTGCATTATTTCACAGCCAATCAACTGAAAGGGTTTGTATGGGAGTATGGCAGAATAAGAGGGCTGTCAGTCTTTGGTTATGGTCCTATAGTTCTAATTCAAGAATTAAATATCTGTCTTTTCTAAAAGTCATTACATGATTTATTGGAAAATTGGTAGAAACAGCCCTGGGGGGGTTGTGCTCAAAATCTGGTTTAGAAGAGTGGCTGCTAGCTATGACTTTTGATTTTCTTGTCTCAAAATGAATAGCACTGCCTGTTTCTATGCAAATTAAATGTTTGAATGTATTTTTTTAAGATAGATTATATTTGTTGATTTAATTGTATTTCTTATGCAATGGGGTGATTTGTGTTTTGATCTTTCTTTCTTGAGGAAGCAAAATTCTCCCCTTTTGCTACTGATTCACCAGAAGTGCAGGACTGCTTTTTCTGTTGTTTGATAGCTCTAAAATGTCTGCAGAAATTGTAGGTCAAGAATTACAGCCATAGTAAATCATGCCTCATGAATGAGAAGTCATCTGTGATTTCTCTAGGGTTTTTTTGGTCTGTCTTTAAAATGAGCATAATATTCAGAAGAAAATAAAGGCTTCTTTAACATATTTTGGCATAAATATGAACCATGCCAATATATGCATATTTATGACATTCAAGCTCTGTTGGCATCTAGAATTTAGGCTATATCAAATAGAGAGGAGCCTCTATAAATAACCTCAAGAAAAAATAATATTTTAGTGAGAGTTATTCCCAGTAATTATTTTTTAAAATGTATTTAAATTTATTTTCTGTATATAAAAATGATGATTACTTCCCATCATGAACCCAGAGGTGCCTCTTCCCTCTCTCCCCCTGCTCACTGAAATGTTGCTAATGAAGTTTCTTGCTTTATGCAGCTTTCAACTATTTTTTTCCTGCCACAAGACGTTCGCATGCTAGTCACTTTTTTGTAGGGTAGTGACTCACCCATTTTCCTGTGCTTTAGAACTAAAATAGGAGTAGGTGGCTCATAACACCTGCGAGCGGTGGAGCTCGGGATACCCAGGGGCTGGTAATGCTGGGGGACACCATGGGGCGGGGGCAATGAGGGGATGGTTAGCCAGTTCTCTGGAGGCTCGATAGCCCCCAGCTCCTCTGGTGTTGGCCAGCAACTTTATCTTCATCACCCGAATTACCTCTATACACTTCTTTGCTGACCAACCCACCTCCATTTCTGAAATAACTGATCCACGTTTCTAATGCTACTGAACAATAAAAGCAATTCCCTTTTGCTGCCATTCGCAGAAGAGCTGCAAGAGATAGACAAGGAGAGGCTTCTTTGTGACTTCGTTCACCTCCTTCTTTATAGGAGGCTCCTCCTATTTCATGCTTCCCAAGCTGAAGGCTCAGAAAAATCAATAACTGTTCCTGCCTTTTTTCCTCTCTTTTCTGCCAAAGTGTCTGTCAAAACAATAATGATTGTGGCTAGAGAAAAAAGTCACAAAAATGCATGTTTAAAAGCAAACGAAGGGTTAACTTCCCTATAGTTTATAAGAATTTTTTGCATGTATTGTCAGCAGCTGGACTCACATAATAGCCCTAAAGCTGCAAAGGGCAAATAACAAGCACATCAGATGCAGCTGGACAGATACAATAGATTGAACATCTCCAAAGAACTCCCATTAGCGTCCATTGGGTCAATAATCCACAAACTAAGAAGGATTTACATGATAGACCATAACAGCTGTTTTGGAGCCATTACATTTTATCAAGGCAAAATCTAGTTTTAAAACTATGGTAATATACGTATTTATGTGAGAGGTCTTGCCGCCTGTGAAGCTGCCATTCTAGGTTACAGCATAACAAATATATGACATCAAAATTAGCAACAGGGTCATAATAGGTAATTTACCTCATTCCTCGAAATATCTCTCTGAGAGCCACTGTATTTCTTTGAATGAAACTGAAAACTTAGAAAAAAGTAGTCTGTGTACACCATGTAGCTATGAATAAGGTGCACCTTTACTGAGAAAAAAAAGACAAACATATTTTCTACATTACTTTGGCATATTGTATTCAATAGTGATCTAGGAAAACTTGGAATCATATTGTGACCTATTTTCAGGTGTAGCCAAACTGGATTGAATCTGTAACAGGAGGATGGAGAGGAGGTGCTACTCTACCCTCTCCTTCCATCATTCTTTGCTCAGGGTACCCAGAAATTAATTTCAGCTTGGTTAAATTTAGAGCAGCCTCAAAATTCCTCTAATTTATGCCAGTGAGCAAGACTTTCTGTGTATCAGTTTCATTCTTTTCTTTGACAGAAATGCTCACTATATTTTTGCAGAGAGAAGCCTGCATCAATAGAAGCAACCAGGGAAAAAATGGGGGGGAACTCCCGGTTTTTATTGACCTTTTCTTTCGTGCCAGGACAGTGGTACTAAATGGATGTAGAAAATACCAGGCTCTAACTCCTTTTCACCAAAGGCTTGTACAGTAAAGAAGTGCTGTAAACATAAGACATAACAAGAATACTGTTGCAGTTGCATGGTAAATCTGCAAAAGACCTAAATATTAAAAATTAACCTCAAGACTTTATTATTCCTTTGTA
>NW_008824986.1:10857752-10907669 GCF_000699105.1 Pygoscelis adeliae | reverse complement strand
TCCGCAGTGCTCATGTGTGCTCTTATGCCTAGGCAGAATGCCATGAATTAAGGATGGAGCATAAACCTTGCCTTTGAATTTCCTGGCTTTTGTTAGTTTGTGTCATAAACTCAATATTATTCAAATCTAGGGTTTTGTATTTAATATTATTAAATGCCTCCTCATCAATGCCAAGTCTGTAATTGGTCACAGTGAATAGGTGATTAGACAGATAAAGTGCAATTGTGATTGCAAAAACTATCACCAGGTTTGCAGAGGACAATAATTATGTAGCTTATAATGTTTGAAAATATTGCCTAAATCTCTTTCCCACATGTTGTTTGTGATGGAAAACAATTAGACAAAGGATTCTTTTTCTAAGCTGCCTGTGATTCAGATTTGTCTGATGAATGGTCTTTATATTGAACCCAAAGCATTTGTTCCAAGTAAATTATATGTCATTGCAAATGCAAAAGGTCTGCTTCACAATGTTTATTGGGATAAATTAAATCTTCCAAAGATGGTAAACAGAAGGCCTCAATAATTATTCACTTCTGTATAGCTTAAACTGAAAAGGATGTTGCAGTTAGAAGGATGGAGATGAGGCAAACAACACTCCCTGCATTGTGTTAACAACATAAGAGGTACAATAGGGGAATTTAATTTGATACTGATCTACATGAGGCATAACACAGCAACAGTTTCAAATGCTACTTTTCTAATGGCAGCTTTTGAATTGCAAATTTCCACCAAAACCACCTGATTCATTACTTGAATGTGTTCCCAATCAAGTCAACGAGTTTTCTTTCGTTGGCTTCAATAGGGCAAGGAGCAGGCTCTACTTCCTTATAATTTCAGGAGGAAGATATAAAACCCAATGGATGCTTTACTTGTGAAAGGCTTGAGCCTGCAAGGTGACTAGCACACAGGCAGCCTATCTAGTGCTCAACAAAAGAGATGCTTCTGGACTTTGCTGCAGCAAGCCAAATTTCTCCTCGCAATGAAAGGTCAAGTCCTAGAATAGTCTGCAGCCCTTTCGTAAGCGCTTGCCTTGTGCTCAGAAAGGATACTTTTAAAGGTTGGCAGTGATTTGAAAATGTTTTGTTGCTTCTGTGTGCCATCCAAAACCCACTAAAAGAAATGGCAATCTTTCATTTAATATTATCAGGCTCCCAATGGAAAATTGCTCTAAAGATGGCAGAGCCGTTCAAAGCAGAAGAGTCTTTGGCAGATGCCTCTTTAGCTGCATCTCTGGTGTACACAAAGCTGTACACCACGTACAAGCATGGCACATAAGCACAGAGAAAATCTGTAGTGCTTTCTCACTTCATGTGAGAATGCCGTGATTCAGCCACTTCATGTGTGAAAAGGTACAGTGGGTCATCTTTGAAATTGTATTCTCCTGGATCCTAAAATGAATATATAGGAACTTTAAAGGATGGCAGTTAATTAGTTTATGATCTAGTTTAATATAAAATTGGATCTTAAGTAATTTCAGTACGTGTTGTCAGATCTCTTCAGTCACTCCATTAGCTTATTCTTGTAACCATTATGATTTTTCAACTTTCCAGATGGTTAAAACTCACTGGAATCTTGTGCACAAATGATTAAAAAATGCCCTATGGACTATTAAAATGCCCTACAGAAAAAAAAATTAGCTGTTACTCAACTACACTGTTGTCTTTATTAAACTATTTCTAAAATTTTTAAAATATTTATTTCTCTCGTTTTTAACCCTAGTTCTGCATTTCATGTGTTTGTACTGCTTGACTCATTGCAACATCCCTGGAAAGATTTTCACTATCTATTTACTGCTTATTAGTATTCACAGTCACAAGTACACTTTTAACTCACATTCATGTATACACTCCCAGACAAAAGCTGTATTAATGGGACTGCATATCTGATCTCAAACATATTTGTATTTAAACATATATAAATGTTCAAAAATATATAAATGTTTGCAGGACTGCAGTTACTTGAAGGTGCCATCCAATTTCCTCTTTGCTTGACACTCCCCATCACTCCCCATACACCCCAAACCTTGTGCCACCTGAAAGGGCTAGTAGGATGTCAGAAGTAGAATTTGTATCCCTGTTGTTCAACAGGGGCAGGACAAAGAGGATGTATAGCAGAGCAGGTTTGAGGAAGGTATAGAGATCTATGGTCACGTACAAACATCTGCAGGGACAGGCCCAGACAAGTAGACTTGTATGCTTCGTTACTTAGGGTAATGTCAGTAAAATGCAGATAAGCACATATTACATATTCACCTCCAAGGATGGCACAGATAATATATACAAGATACTCTCTTTTAGTGTTTGCAGTAGTTTGTAAATGAAAAAATGCCTTCGTGAACTCAAGGTTTTTCTCTGCTTAGCAGATGGCCAAAGGAAGCAATTATACTGACTTTTCTTTGCAAAACAAGTCACTAAAATCCTTTATATGTGAAGAAGCTTTTATTAATGACCTTTTTGAATTTTACTAGTGAGCCCAGCAATAATACATGGGTATTGTTAGAAATGTAAATGTAAAGAGATAAGGAAATTTTCAGGCAAATTTAATTTCAAAGAAAGCTGCTCGTTTCTAATGACCCTGTTTGCATGGATATCTGATGGTAAGGCTAGGGGAGGGTCACAGTAGATAAAACCTAACAGGATCATTGAATGAAAAACAAATATTTATTTTCTCTTTGTCTCTTTGGGACTCATTTGCATTAAAACTGCAGCATTTCCAGAGACCGTTAGTGAAAAAAAAACCTCATTTATGCATTTAATATTAGGAAAGCTCTTTGAGATTAAGGTTGTATAAAACCTGATTCCACTCTACATACTCATCTTTCCACAAAGAATACCAAGCTGAGATGAACGGTACAGATACTCGGTTTTTTGTATACCTCAAATTTGCATTTTATTGCACCTATGTATTTTTATAACTGTATTATAGATCCCATTGTCACACTCGGTTTCTTTGCTGCATTCCAGCTCCTATTCTACAAAGCTATTTGTCACTTATTTTAACCTTGAGCATGCAAAACTCCTCACAGGCTTAAAATTAAGTGTGAGCTTACGTGAAGTGCCATTTCAGGCATTCAGTCAATCTTGCTCGACTACCTGAAGCTCTTTTGCGTAATATCCGGTACCCTCCTTGCTCTTTGGCTCTGGCAAAACCTTTTATTGTCATTCCTAATTTCATGAGATTCCTTTTAGAAATGAAAAACCTGGGGGCAGATACATTTTACTGAATAAATTATTATTGTGTGCTCAACTGGGAAACTCGCAGTCATGTTTTAACCTTTTGTAAGGGCAGGGTGGGCAATAACTCCCCCAAGCACATTTTGCACCAGGGCTGCTCCCAGCAGAGATAAGATGGGGTCCCACCTGCACAGCATGGGCAGTGCCCATTGTGATTGTTGTGTCCAACAACACAACTTTCCTTAGGTGGTAGAATGCAAATACCCAAGGGGTTGTTGAAAAACAGAATGATTATTCCAGGATACTTTGCATGCTATTTTATTTCTATCATTGCTGCATTTGGCACACAATAACACTATAGAATGTGATCAGTGCACTGATGTGCTCTCATTTTTTATTGTCTGCTCGGTGTGAATAAGCATGGTGCATAAGCCAATTGTTTTTAAAGCCTTAATCTCAAAAGCTCTACAAACATATGTTTCTTTTAAACAAGTAGCTGATTTATTTTTAAACGAGCCAAGTTAAAAAGGAACTAGCATTCAAGTTGCGCAGTAGGTGGGAGCTCTTAATGGAGTTTTATATGGAATAGCATTTCACATAAAAATAATTACATCTCTATGCTGATTAATGATTAACGTGACTCTTTAGTATTCCTTTCTGAATGCCAGCTTCAGTCTTCAGATAGATCACCTTTGAAGTCAGTAGGAGAAGTCATGTGTATGTCAAAATACAGAAGTTATCTTTGTCATTAACCTTGAGAAGCATCATTGATTACTGGCAGTAAGTAAGATCTAACGCTTTTAGAGAAACAACTGCTTCAAAAACAATTTTCAAGGCATATTTGATGAGTTAGATGAAGCTACAAAAATATGGCATTGATATGATTTGATACAGCTAGCTCAGAATAGCTTTGTAATGCAGTTCAACCAGCTTTACTTGTATGCTAAAGAAGGTAAAAATCACCACATTGCCTTGTTTTCCAGTCAAAATTAATCTTCCCATGATGCAGAAATTAATAGAAGTAGAGAGCCATGTGAGCGCAATGCTGACACTATAACAAGATCATTTTAATCAACAAAGTGATCACTACTGTGCTGCACTATTCACTTAAGCTCCTCAAGGTGTATTTGAAAATGTGACCATATCCTTTTAACTCGACAGGGAAAAATATATACAGGTGTGTTTTCTGTGGGCGTGGGAGACGTCAAAACATACTTCCAAAGAGATTCCTATCCCACTTTTTGGTTTGAAAAGGCCTTGCAAGCCTTGATAACTTTAGCTGCCTATATCAACAGCAGTTCTTACAACTATTGATGTTGCTTCTCCAGTAGATAAAACACCAGTAATTCGCATCTTTTTGAATGAGTGTTTGGAAAGTACATAACTGGCTTCTGTGTGGGATTCTGCATTTGGAGCCTCTGCACCATTAAGGACTTGCATGTTTAAACTTTAACTGGTGGAACTGCCTTTCTTTCAATTTTCTCAATATATATTATACACGATAATGCATTTTTAACAAAGGGAACTGTGGTGTCACTCAGTTAAAGGCTGTCCAAGATTAAATAAGTATCCGGCCTACTTTAGATTACCATCATCAGAGACATCAGAAACAAAGAAGTTAGAAATAAAAGAAACCTCTTTGGACACCTTGTCCATCTGTTTCCCAAGTGGATGATAACATTTTGCAGGGCAGGGTCTGTCCTAGTGAGTTTCAACAGACTCAAATATTAGGGACCTGCAATTTTCTTTGTAAGCCAAGTTCATTTCTGATCACCACAGAGGTTTTGCTGATGCTCTTTTTGCATACTATATGCATTAATGGACTAGAGGGATATTGAGAATATGGCCCTAAATCTGCCTTGGTTGGTGTTTTTAAAAGGATGTGTCAACTTAGTGTCTTGGGAGAGAAAAAGCCCACAGCAGATCAGTAAAAAAAAAAACAAAACCAAGGGTGAGTCTTGTGCCATTGAAATCCTGTGTAAAAAATAATGAAATAAAGGATGTTGTGCTGAAATAAAAGCTGAATGTAAAATTGTTCTACTCTGGTGCTTGGCTAGCAGCAAACTGCAGAAATTTAAGGCCTAAATCTATGGTCCTGACTCAGGCAGAACCCCAAATATATGAAGGTTTTGCTTAAGCAAAGGTTGTGGAGTTTACCAGTTTGCAGTCAACTTGCATGAGACTGACTTTAGTCATATGCATCCAGCTATGCCTATTTTATTAAGATGTGACCCTTCTCCTGCTGCAAGCTCATCCCTTATACCATGATTTGCAGCAATTAATTGGTCTCCTCTAAGCTGACTAGCAAATCCATATACTACTGTAATTACCTGAATGTAAAATATTTAGGAAATATCTATCATGCTCTTGGAAGTCTCAGGTCATTGAAAGAAAGCCAATGAAATTGCAAACACGCTGAAGGGATTGGATATCAGCTACCTTTCCTCCCCCCTCTCCATTCTCTTGGCTCTTAGCATTTGTCTCTAGGGCATGACCAAATAGTGGGCATGTGTCATAAAGACATTTATCATGTAATTACAGCTTTAAGATCAGTTTCTGTTGATGTGAGATGATTACTGTGTATTTCACGCCTTTCAAGTTCCCAGCTGGGATTCAGAGATTTAAGGACATGGGATATATATTTTTTAAATTTATGAGATAGCCATTAGTTTAATTAATTGGACCATAAGAGTTCAGTCAGTGACTAAATAAGAATCCTGTGAAACAGAGAGAACCAGATGTTTTATGAAGTTTCGATATTTTTGACATGTATAACTTGGAAAAGCAAAGGCCTTTGTTTCCTCTTCAAGGAACAGAACATTTCTGTGGAGGAAGAAAAATGGCACATCAAAGTAATTCATTGTGAAATCTGATATTAGAATAAGAATACTGTTAAAATGAGACTATTTTAAGCCTGACTTAAAATGTATTGTTCTTGTGTGTTAGCAAAAGCTCAATGCCAATTGAACACTATATGGCTTACTTCAATACTTGCATTTTAACATCTGGGCTCAGACATTGTAACTGTGTTTCCTTGAATTAATTTCAAGATTTTATGTTGTGTTTTTATTTGATTTTGTGTTTTCAAATTGAGATCTGATTTGAATTATTGTGAGAGGAACCCTGTCACCAAGGTGATCATGCAGCTAGATTTCTAATGTTTTCAATAGTTACTAAATTTATATGAGCTTTAATGAAAACAGATTTCCATTGAACTCCTATTTCTTCTGATATCGGGGTCAGCTTTTTTGACCATCCTCATAGCTGTTTAAATTAGTATATGATATTTTTAAAGGTTTCATTAAAGCAGTTTAAGGTTTTAGTGAAATAGGTTTAAGCTTTTTTTCCATTATCTCATAACATGAGATGCAGCGGGCAATCTGGTACAGCAGCTGTGTCCAAATTACAGCTGGACAAAACCTTTTATGCTTGGCCACTTTTAAGAAAATCAGTTTATCATTATTTCATCTTAAAGGATTCAGCCTGGCTCCTGCCCAGCGATAGCCCCAAATTTCAAAATTTAGCACAAACCACTAGAAGCATAAATTTTAGGTTAAGGACACAGCAAGATGGAATTGCATATGATGGCACAAAACTCAGCAGCAAAAGCATGCCTCATGCGGAAGCCTTGATTTGCTGTTCTTGCAGGCTGCCTGGTTCCCTGGCACTGGCAGGCTTGCATGGGTGCAGTCAGACTGGCGTGAAGCTGGGGTAATGGATCATGAATTAAGTCCAAAGGCTTCTTCCTGAGATGGTGTTGGCTGGTAGACCTCCTTAGTGTCTAAATAGACTCACATGAGAGCCACTAAGATACTTGCCTGTAGTACCTCCAGCCTTATGGTCACAGCCACATATGTCATCTGCTTTCAAATAAAAAGCCACATCCAGTTGTGACATACTGATCCAGCAAGACATTTCTACGCTTTTTTTTTTCTTTGGGGAATGTACTTGCCTAGTGGAAATTACTGTAGAAACATTAAAGCAAAGGAAGTTATCAAAACTTAAATCAGCAGCTCTATCTGTCTCTTCTGTTGAAGGAAAGCTAAAAATGCAAATCCAACAGTGGCTGAGGATTGTAAAAGGATGAGCAAGCAGACAGGTGTGATTTACACTGGGAGGAAAACAAAGGCAGAAGTGTCATGACAGCAAAGAAATTATATCTGGTTTTATCTGAGGGCACAACCCTGGCCGTGGCTATCCCAAGATCACTACACATTGCCAGTCAAGCTATTCTCATGCTTAATTTACAGCTCACAAGGTTCATGTGCTGTCTAATGAAAAATCTTGATGGGAACTTGAAGGAGAAGGTAGAACAATTAACAAATTATTCACATTTCTGCAGAGGAAGGGAGAGCTCCCTTGGCCCAGAGAACTGACCTAATGATCACCTGCACCAGGGAGTGTCATGAGGGGTTTTATGATCATCTCGCTTCTTTTGGATTGTAACATTATGCTCAATGCAACAGCAGTCTTTTGCATAATTCAATGTCACGTTTGCAATACAGCAGCAGTTACAGTGGTTTGAGCAGCTCCCGTGGAAGTAAGTAGCCCAACCTTGATGCTGAGTGTTGCTTGGCCTGTGCAGTCACTTTGGTTACACCTTATGCGTGGGAAAAGCAATAGGAATTGCTTCAAGATTGCTCATCTCCATACTCAGAAACTGATTTTGCCCCATAACTTGAGGTTTTGGTAGTTGAAATGGCTATTTGTGATGCAAGGTAGCCCTTTATTCATGTCTGTCTTCAGTCGCTTAGGGGCATCAGTTAGCCCTCTCCTCCTCGGCTGGGCTCCTCACCCTGTCTGGTGGCATTCCCTCCCTTCTGGAGGTCCTTTCTCTCTCTGTGACTGGCACAACCAAATCAATAAATTTATTTTAAATCAATAAATTATTGATTTAACCACTGAGTGGTTAAACATTGGAACAGGCTGCCCAGGGAAGTGGTTGAGTCACCATCCCTGGAAGTATTTAAAAAACGGGTAGATGAGGCGCTTAGGGACATGGTTTAGTGGGCCTGGTGGTGTTGCGTTGACGGTTGGACTCGATGATCTTGGAGGTCTCTTCCAACCTTAATGATTCTATGATTCTATGATTTTCACTGCTTTCAGACAGAGCTGCTTTCTCTCCATGAGTTACCACCTGTCTCATCCCCATTCAAGAGGTAGAACAGCTTTGCTCAGCACCATGTCTAAAAGGCTAAGTTTTTCTTGATAACACCAGCAGTTTCTCACAATCCATGTTCATAAGTTTCCATGGAAAGGATTACCCTTTCTCCCCTCAAACTTTCATAAGTGTCAAAATATCATCCTTTTTTCCTGAACTCAAATGTCTTACATGTCTTCCAAGTTCTTTGGAGCAACCTGTTTGGCGGAAAGATGTTACTGTATCTGTATCTATATCTATAGTCCCATGTAATTGAATTTCCCTCTTCCCCTATGTGTCTGTTAATCTTGTCTACTTCTTTTTAAATAATAAAGTAAAATATAAGAAAAAATAAATTGTAAATTTGGTTTGACAGAGGCCTAACAGAAAATAGGATTTTACTGTGCTAATAAATATTATTGTTTGCCCTTTCCTTTGATGCATGCTTGCCTTTGATGTAAATTTATCTTCATGCATCTTTGTACTTTAAAATGGTAATAAAAGATCCTGAAGTCTCTGTGACTTAGGAGTATGTCTAACTAAGAACAATTTTCTTGCAAACCAATTTCCATGCTCTTTTAGAAACTGATATAGAAACATTGTATATAGTTAATATTTAATACCAATATAATCATGAAAAATTCAACTGCTAATAAATGGGATTTATTTATTTTCTACCATTTAAATTCCCCCTACTGTCATCTTAAAACTGTTGATGGATAGACTATCTAAGTGGAAACAAATATTCATTTGTTAAGGGCTGGTTTGTATTTATATAAGATATTTAGCTTTAGAAGCGTCCCTTAGCTTATACTGTAGCAGGAGCATCATGGATACATCAGTCCCTAGCTCCTGCTTGTTTTGCAGGGGACAGAAATCAATACAGTAAGGTAAGAGTCATCAGTACAGTAGAGGTAGCTACCGTGACTACCACTTGCAAAGGCAAATTCATACCAGTAAACCCTTCGGTGGCACATGCCAGTTTTTGGCCTTTACTAGTCCTTTCTTACTTCCTGGCACAGCACAAAATGGATTTGAGCACGTAACTCGTGCTTGCTTTCTTCCTCCTATGCCTGAATAATAGATGCATGTTTTTATTTTGTAGTTCTTATTAAAACAGAAGAAAAAACACTCAAGCTGTATCCCCATGTTCTCTGGATTGCCTGGACTATGGTCCTTCAAGGGCAATTACACTGCCCACTTAGAAGACAGATGTTATTATTTCTACATGTTTTCCATAGCATCAAAACCCACACTTGCCCTTTGAAATCTTGCATTTGCTTCTGTGTGTAATACCCACGCAGGTACCACGCTGGCATTTCTTCACTTCATCCCTCTAGATTTTAAAAGAAAATCTCTGTGTAATGGTCATACCCTCATTTCTTTTTTTTTTTCTTTCTTTTATATAAATAACAGAGAGAGAGAGAGAGGCATCAAAAGCAATTTTTCATTTCCACATGCCCATGTGGTAAACCCAGATGTCAGGCTTTTTGTGGTGATGTGATTCATATCACTTCAGTATGGGGTGTTAGCTCTGCATTTAGTCTTGCCTAGACTGTAACGAAGGACACCGATTACTCTGGTGATTCGAGCTAAAAGCTGCAGGAGAGGCATTAGAATACAGGAAACGTATAGGGGAATGCAATTTCAAAGTGGGTGAAAAATGTGTGAGTGGATGAACATTCAGTTAGGTAATTACAGCTTAGGTTAAGTCCTGAATTTTCTTCAGCCTTACTCTAGGGAGAGCCTAATGGCCATACCTGAGTTTTTAATGGCAACATTTGGGCAAAAAGTATGGCTATTATGTGAGCAAATGTAGCACTTTATCCTGGGGAATGGATATCACCTTCAGTGTCAAAGTAAAGAAGAATCAATTCAGCTATGTGAGTTATGAAACTTTTTGGTGGGAAATCCTAAAATGGTCTCACCCCGCGGGGAGGGGAAGAGAAGATGGTGTCTGAGCGTGGCATGTGCTCAGCACAAAATACAGTCAGAGATAGTCGTATCTATCGATTCCAGCCACCTCGGTGAAGTTATTCCAGGTTCACAACAACACGAAAGGAGAATCTATAATTTATGCAAATCCGGGTAATTCAGATCAAAAGTGATACAAAGGCAAATGAAATGAGTGTCATTTTCATCACCAGATGAAAGGTATGTTTCATAACAAGCCAGATCTTTAGAGCAATAATAGGAATTTTAATATTCACAGCACTGGGTGTCTCTCTGGGTGAAGTGAATACTTCACTTTGTGAAGAAAACAACTTCAGTTTATCTGTGACAATTAACAGATTCAGATAGCTTTTGTCAAATGGGATGGCAGGGACAGAGTCATTAAATGGCTGGAGTAAGAACAATATCGTTTTTTATTCCAAGGCACTCCTGGAGAATGTGAATGGGCTGCCTCTAGTCTCCCCTATAGAGGGAAAATTTATATTCTAGTTTTTGAACCAATATCTTCCACCTTTCATAGACACGTTCTAGTGAATCTGTACTGCAGACAATGTCTTCACTGACCATAGCATTGGAGCTGTTCTTTTCTGCATGACATTATTTAGACGTGTGCTGAACCACACAGCCAGTGAGATGCTTGCTACTCTGTTGGGAAGAAGTCTCCAATGAAACTGGGGACTGGGGTTCAAATTCAATTAGGCAGAGGGACAAGCTGCATCTTGGTCTCCCAGATCTTAAATACTTGTCCAAAAGAGAATATTATGCCCTACATCTTCAGTGAAAAAGTCAAGTTTTACTTTTTCCTTAAAAAATAAAGAAGCCTATCATAAAGCTATACCAAAACCGTGTATAACTGGTTAAGTAAACTGTTTCACTTTGCATAAAACCAGAATATTTCTTGGTTTATTCTTATTTTTAGTTAGAAAAAGATGCGAGTAGAATGGAGAGAACGGTGCTTGCTCTGGCTCTTCTCAATTCTAGTTCTGCAAATCAACTCAAACACACCTGCTATCTGCACTGCCTTAATTGCTTGCAAAGCTGTTTATGGCCAGTTTGGACCCCAAATGGACCCCAAATTGCAATTACTGCTGCATGCTTGAGGCTAACAAGAGGAACAAAGCAAAGAGTAATGGACAGCCCTTCTGCCCTCCCATCTGATGTACAGGATGAAACCTGAGCTTGTTCCCTTCCAGGCTCCAACTGGGACAGAAGTGGGACAGGAGCAGCAGGAACCTCACTTTGACATGGCTTTTGCATGGCTTTTACATGGCCAGAGGCAGGAACTTCAAGACGTGATGCAGGAGAAGCCACTCTCATGAGATATGCTGTCCCATGTAAAGTCCTAAAAGGTTAGATCATCCAGATAAGATCATCCAGATGTGCCTACCAGAAATGATCTCTGTTTTTTAACTTTTTTTTTTTAACAGGGAGATCTGCTGTAGTGACATATATGCACAAGCATCGCATCAACAGACTTCCAGGGGTATTTCTCTTGTTATTTACTGCGTACCTTGTATTTCTATTACTAGGCAATTTGATCCCTCAAACATTCACAATCTGAATGTCCTTAAAGTGAACTGATGTACTGTACTTAATAGCCTGGTGACTTCTTGGATTAGACTGATAGAGCCGGTGATGAATAGGCTAAGTATAGTTAACAGCCATTCTTAAACAACTTTGAGTGTCATTAATTTTGTTATAGGACAGATTAATCTGAAATGTCAGGACTTGCTGTACTAGACCTAAAATTGTATTTTCAAACCAATTTTAACAGATTGTATTTCACTCTTGACACAAAATTCATTTACTTGCCTTAGATTGCAGCTTTTATTGTAATTGTATCAAATTAAATCAGGGCATTAGATCCATAGAAAACTAAGTTGACGTTATAGGAAGATAGTTGCACTAAATTTCTTTCTATTTTCCTTTTTAATACATTTTTCTTCTTAAAACAAGCTCAAATGCATGGACACTGCTATAGGTTAAGAAGATATTTTAACTGCCCTATGTCTAGGTATGTAAATCATGTAAATCATATGTAAATCATACCTAGACATAGGACAATACCTATTCTGTTGGCTGTCTTTTTTATATCAACGGAATACCTGCTTTTCTTTTATAAATTTGATACTTGTTTTGATTAGAGTCACAAATTATGTACTAAAGCCAGTTTATTTAAACCAGTTTCAAACGTCCAATTAGAGAGCAGCCTGAATGGCTAACGATGACAAAAATTAGCAGAAGTGAATTCAGACCCCATGAAGGCAGCAAACAGAAAGGTTAGCTCTCCTGAAACCTTTGAAATGCAGTTTAAGGATGAGTTACAGGGCCTTTGAAAAGGAATAATTTCCCCTCACCCCCCAGGTAATACATTGCAGATAATAAATAGCTAAACCAATAATCTGTTCATAGGCAAACTGTATAGCAAAATGTGTTTGGACAGAAACATTTCTTGAATAATTTTGAATGATGAATAAATTTGTAAAAGTACCAGTCAGTTCACAGATAATTCATGAACTGAAATAAGGGCAAAATTTGTCGAATAAATTATTCACCACAAATAGTTCCTAAGCTCTCCAAAGTACTATCACACTTCATTTATCTCTTGCCTTAGGGGTAGATAAAAATACTCAGAAAAAATTATAACTAACCTGAATTTTTCCCTAAAAAATTCAAACTGGAACATCTCCTTCCGCGGTATTTTTAAAAGTAAGAAGCTTGTTCAACTGCAGCTTTTATTTGCCCTCCACATAAACATGATTTTATGTCAGAGGCTTCTGACTTTTATCTCAAAATCAGAGATAATGTGATCAAGAAAGAGCAGATCTAATTCCAGGTCCCCAGGGGTTGCAGCTGTACCTGCCAGAAGACTTGGTTTATTGCAAGACTTCCAGAACAAAATGAAAAATTATGGAATTTTTTTGGTGACTAAGCCAATGAACAGTAGGTGCTTCTGCAACTTTTCTGTGCCAAATTGGTAAGTGTCCTATGGATTTTCAAGATTCTTATCTAGAAAGGAAGCTAGAAAAGACAGCAGAAATGTCATTAGAGGGACATCAGTTTACGTAATTTCTGGTATCAATAACAAAAGCAGAAAAAATGCCTCTGAGGGAGTCCAGTAGAAATGGCTTTTATACTCTGTGTTGATCCAAATCAATGACATTTTTGTCTGCTATAAAATAAGAAAGAGAAAAAATACTTAAGAAAAGTCTTTTCTGGACAAGAAGGAATAGAGGATCTTTCCAGATATAGGCAGATGTTGGAAAATTGAAGCATCTGGTAGGCCTATGCTGGTGTATCAAAAACTTACAGAAATATGAAGTATTTGGGATTCCATCCTGACTATTCCAGATGAATCTTGGCAGTATGACATGGCTTATTGTTCAGCAATATTTCATATAAGAAGGCTGGTGCAGTAAGAACTAGTTTGAGCTTGTGTTCTGACTTCTTTACACCAGCCAACCTTAACTCCCCACACCAAAGCAGGGAAATGAGACAATGAAATTCAGACTGTGAACAAAATGACTTTTAGCAGTGCTTTCAGGACAGGTTTCAAATCCAAGGAACCTACATCAAAAAAAGAAAACAAAACACCATGTAATTCAGAACTTGCACATGGAATAGGTCATACTGGGTTTTCCTCTTAGACCCTCAAGAAGAGAAGATCCAGGCCAGTCTATAGAGATATAGGAAAGTTTAGTCTTGTACACTGAGGTCACATTAAATTATACCAACCCCAATCTACAACCTTTCAAAATGCCACCACGTCAATGGTCCTTGAAAGACACCAGCAGCATTCTCCAGGAGAACAAGTCTGTAGGCATTTAACAGTGTACCTGGCTCTCCTTGCTTCGTCAAACAAAAAATAAATTAGACGGCTCAAACATTGTAGATCTAATCTCACTGTGAACTGAAAACATAGTAGCTCTCCTGCCACCAGAGTAAAGGGGAGCCTGCAATGACCCCACCATGAACTGGAGGGGAAGGGAGATCTCCAGCAGGTGCAGTCTGGGAGGACTCAATGTCGCATTCAAGTTTATTCTTTGTATGGTTCTGAGAATGGCAGGATTGTGTTTTGAATCCAATACCCCAGGGCTTTCACTTGCTTTCTCACAATTACCTGTGCAAGAAGAAGGGGAAAAAAAAAAAAAGAGAGAATTCTTCTGTGGCATAGCAGAAACGGTCAAGGGCAGTTCAGATTAAAGACCATGATTGGCACAGGCTGCGGAGAGGCTAAGCCAACAAAATAAAAAATAGAACCATCCTGCTTAATAGAAACAAATTGCTCTCCACTTCTCACTGACACAGATAGTGGGGCCATTTGTACCCGCTGCCCTTTGTTGGGAACAACAGCAAGGAAATGTACTCGTCTTGAGCGGGATAAAATTCTTTTTGTTGTATTTGGCTATCTCAGTCCGCAGAACAAGCACGGCAGTTAAGTAGTTGAGCTTCCTTGTACATTTGTTTGATTAAAGGTCTGTAACACTGGCTCAGGTAGAAACAGCTCAGCTGCATGAAACCGCAATGAATGAAGGGCTTGTTAGAGAGCAGCCAGCGAGACACGGCAGAGCTGGCTTCTGAATTAGCTCTGAATAGGAGCTTGTTGTTTTGCTTGTTCACTTTAGTATGGAAGGACAAAACTGTACATTTTAAATTACATGCGATGAGATCTGGGCTAGTTTGCATGTGTTTATTGGGAAAACTGCTAAAAACGAAGGTGAGCTCTTTTGCAAGTCAACTCATGAAAACAAATATCCTTCAGATGTCCCTGAGTGCTCCAGTTAACATTGGCATTTCTAAAGGTCAGTGTGGAGTGTGTTAGAGCATATTTATGGACTGACCAAATAGGAAGTTTTAATTTTGATCATAAATGGGCTGGAGAAAATCCAACCAACTGCCTAGCCGATAAAAGAAAAAAATCCAGCATTTATTTGTGTTATTTACTACTCTTATAGGGACATGACTACGTGTGGCAGGTCTCTCTCAGTATAATCTTGATTCCAGCTTTAGCAATGCCAGTCTCCTGGGGTCAGCGACAGCTGCTCCAGCTACCTCTGCCCCCATCAGCTCCCAGCAGGTAAAGCATGTGCTCAGTTATAAGCACACGAACAGTTCATCTATTTTGTTGAACTGATGCTGTAGTGAGTATGTAAATGGGTGTATGTACATATACATGATGTATGTACATATATCCATCACTTTACTGATGCTATCTAAATGTTGCCTGGCTTCTTCACTCGGTTTCTCTGTGTAAATGGACTAGGATAGATAAACTGACATTTGTGCATGTGGAGCTGTATACCGACGGGACATCAAGCTGATAAAAAACTGCACAAACGCACAAAAACTATCTTGAAAAAGGTATTAAAATGCCTCTGCTCCTAAAAGCTGGTATCATGGTAACCAGTGCCATAATCACAACAGTTTTGATTTGTTAATTTTAAGGGACTCCAATTATAACTTGTACTTTTTACTAAACATTAGATGACCCCCTGGGAAATGGTTTTAAAATGTTTGTGCTATGAAAGAAATGCAAACTTTAATCGTAAAGACCACAGGTGTTTAAGTATGAGTGTGTAACTAAGTGTTTCCTGCTTATTTTGTTATCCATTAGCATCAGTATGTATTTGTTAGGTCATGATCATGTTTTCATGATCTTCAGATAGTGTAAAATGGTCATAGACCCATTGAGCTCACCGCTGCTAAAGATTTGCCCTGCAAACTCTTAATCTGTGGAGAAAGACATTTTAAATGGTGAATCATGAGCATGGAGATCACACCCTGCCCAAGTAAGTGAATTACAGTGTTTAGCAGCTAAGAGTTATCCTTTTTTTATGACCAGAATTTCAGGCAATGGGACTCTTTCTGTGTTTATGGCTGAGTATGTTTGTAACAGTTTGGGTTCTGAGAGGATAATAAGTTCCTCAACTGAGCCATAAATGCCCACAGTTAAAATCTGCTTTGCAGAAGAGACTTTCTGTGAGTTACCTACAAGTTGAGAATATTTCTGATATTCAGAACAAAATAAAGTTTGGCTCTGTTTCACATTTAAACAATTAATCAGTATTTGACACTCAATCTACCAATGGATGGACCCCAAAAGAGAAATATTTATGCATTATAGAAAATGATAAAAGATTTTTTTGAATATGTCTCAAAATAAGTATTTTTAGAATTTTTCATGTTTTTGCTTTACTGAAAGGAAATAATTTTTGATTTTAAAAGAAATAACGGAGAACAGACTGACAGAAAATATCTCTGGGATTGCACCAGGCAAGCCCAGCGCTATTTTCATCTTAACTGGTAACTAATCAAAACCGATGGAAGCCAATGATTCTCTTTCAATTGATCCTGTTAGACTCCAGCTGGTCACACATAACTTCACCTGCAACCCAGCCATCACCAATGGGCCTTCCTGACCAGCAAAATGCATCTTAGATCTGACTTAACATTTTCAAGCTGAGGTTTTCTTTGAGAGGTACTGGGTAAATGTGCTCTCGCTCTTCTAATTCTGTTTTTTTACAGCTGTAAACTGAAAGTGGGAAACCCTAGACATGACAGTGACCAGGGAATGCTGTCACAGTCTTGCCCCAAAGCAAGTGGGAAAAAATGATGAAGAAAGCCAGTGGCTTCGGCCAGAGATAGAGACAGTGAACTGTCCTAAAATGGGATGATCCAGTGGCTAGGAAGTTGCTGAAACAAGTGGGCAGTAAGTAAGAAATTGTCAGTCAAATATCCAGTCTCACAATTAACGGGCAAAACAACTCCTGATAGTGTGTGGACTACAAATGTAAGTTTAAAAAGTCATTCCTTTAAAGATATTCTGTGTGATTTTAGGAGGAAAAAATTAATATGTAAAGTACAGCTTTGAAATTTTGAAATTTAGAAAACGATAAAAATTTACTCTATAAAGGTCATACTAGTAAATCAGCTCCATGTGTGTAAAGAAAATACAGTAAAGGATCATTCAATGTCTTTCACAAGTTAAGATTAAACTAAAATAAGCTTTTTGTTAAGATATACCAGGTTTAGTTATTAATGTTGATTTTAAAACAGAAGGAAGCTTTCATTAAACATTTAACCTGCCTTTTTTTCCTTTGACTTGTCAATAAAAAATGGAAAAATCACTATTTTTTTCAAAGCTATGTTTCTATGAACTATAGGCACATAAAAAACCAGAATCTGTGTATCATCATAACTAATGGTGGACTTGGCAGTGCTAGGTTAATGGTTGGACTTGATGATCTTAAAGGGCTTTTCCAACCTAAATGATTCTATGATTCTATGATTCTATAATTTTTTGGGGGTAATTCCAGAATTTCTGGTCTGCTGGAATAGGATGTGTTAGAAATCACCACCACTAAATGGGGCAGGGAGCCTTTGGGTCTTTCTGGCATAATGCACATATAAAAAGCATAGGCAGCGCTCCTAATTTCTGGTGTTCCTAGGAATCTGACTGCAGTTACAACATCAACTAGTGAGTTAGTGTGTCACTGCTACCTATTACTCCAAGTCACTTACAGAAAATTGGTATGCATGGTTAGAAAAAATATTTAGGCTTCTTAATGTGCTGGAAAGGCCCAGGATCATGTTAAGCAGAACAGCCTGATGCTCTGTAAGATAAATACAAACATTTAAGAACAGAAAAATCTTGATCTGTACAGGCTGTCAGCGCTAGGAAACTAAGAGCTTATATTCTAAGCAGAAAACATACGGCTGCAGGAGCAGGTTAAGGTGACCCATCTGTTGTGGTGGAGGTCCGTATCCAACAAGAAGACTGGAAATCCTCCCAGAGGTTGGTATTTAATGTGTATGGTAACATACATAAAAGTACACTGAAGTACAATATTGAATTGAGCAGAAAGAGTTCAATTTGGAGAAAGATGCCATCTTTCACTTAAGACGAAATAACTACACTGTTAAAGAAGGAAGACACATGGGAATGGGACAACATTTTCAAATGGACAGGTATTCCTACTGTGACTGGTGCTCTGATTTGTATCTAGAAGTGCCACCCTCGACATCAGCTATGTAGTAAACTGAGTGGCATCTTACATTTTGAATGTATCCTTGTGAGACTCTCTTCTCTTCCCCTTCACCCTGTGCTTTCGCCTATGTGCAGAGTCTTGTGCTCTTTGGTCTCTGCTGGAAAATATCTGCAGCATCTACTCTTTGGCAATTCTTTTTTCTCAGGAGCATTTCCTTCATTTTACTGAACATCCATTTTTGCACTGTAATTCTTGCATAGCGAAGACTTTCCTTCAAATTCTATCACAAATGCAAACTATAAAAATACACAGCAGAGAAAGCAGGAGGTCAGTTTGGAGTGTTTAGTTGCTCCTTGCATTTGCAACGGGAATTGTGTCACAAGGAAAGTTTGGAAGACAATAGAGGAATGCCTAAAAAATAAGGTGATGGCATCACAAACCCATGCTGAAGAAAAAAATACTCTCTTAGACTCACACTTCAAATCAATGCACATTTTGAGCTGATTTCATGTTTACAGAAACTGATTGAAGGCCCCCTATCACCGCCACAGCTAATTTCAATCGGAAAACAATGTTTCCTTAATTAAGCAAGGCATGCAACTAATGGTGATTTGGTTTGACTCAGAAATGGATAATTTGTTATCAAATCCTTTAATAGTTCATGCTGAAGTTTCTGACATTACTTGTTGCTCCTCTCAATCTTTATTATGACAAACCCTTTAAAAATGCCTAGGTAGAAAAAAGTGCCCATTAATCCTTTCAAGGAAAGACCGCCGGTACCAGATTAAGTCAAGATGGCATCTGAAACTATTCTTTTCTTTATGACACATAGTAAGTGGTAGGTAATCCACATCTTAATCTCCTTGTTGCACAGCTTGGTTTGTCGTAACCGATACTCCTGTGACTGTTGCAGTCTCCTATTGTGTTACCTTCGGTGTTCAGCTCTTCTTCCTGTTTTTTTCCCACTGGAATGTCTGATAAAGGCACCCTTGAAGTTGACCATAGTTTCTTGAGAAAGTGCTTTTCAGAGAAAATGTGATTTCTTTAAAGTTGTATTTATGTAACTTTTCGATTTTCCCCTGAGCAAAGTCTCCAACAATATTTCTGCTATCCACCAACACATGAATTTCACTGCTACTTAAAAAAGAAAAACTCTTTTAAATCCTCTATTCCAGTCCATAATTTTCTCTGAGCTGCAATTATACTTTATGGCAGTGCTTAAGTATCAAGAAGGAAAATAAAAAGCTGCAAGAAGTTAAATTTAACTTGACAAATATATAAAAAATATAAACACCATGCATTTTAACCTAGAATGGCTGCGTTTCATACAACTGTCTCTGTAAGTGAAGAGATGCAATATTTTGAACAGTTTTCCTAAGAAAGAGCTTGAAATTTAAAAATCCCACATTCCCAGCTGGTGAAGCAGATATTTGCTACAATTGTTATTTTAGGGATGAAGAAACTGAGACAAGGCAATATAATAGTTCCTGTCTGAACTTCAGCTCCTTTTGCTGTTCCTCAAGTCAGTGGCAGAACAGAAGCATTTTAACAAAAAGTTGCAAGAAGCACCCAGGTCCCGATTTTTAGTATTTTATGACACAAGGGCACTCCTCTTCCTTTTTAAAAAGATGGATGCCTGATCTGTCCTTTCTAGCAAATGCAAATTTTAATGAATTTTATTAAAGAAGGATTACGAGTAATTCTGGAAAATGCATCAGAAAAGCAATCAGAAAGCTCATGGATAAGTAAGCTCAATTTCTGATTTCAGAGCAATTGTACTCCATTGCCTGGACCTGGAGCACAGCAGCTTTTACAGCACTGATGTTTCAAACCCAACAGCCCACAAGAGCCAGGCCAGGGGATGCTAAGCTAATTCTTAAACCACAGTTTGGGTTTTACTGCAGCAGAATCCACTTCCACCATGCTTTAGCCCTCATTCAGGTCCTCCTGCTTGCAACGAGTGGCACCAGACTCGAGGCTGATGCCACAAAGGAGCAGGAAGACAGAGAGAGCAGCAAATTTTGTTCTAGATACGTGGGGACTGGCCATGAATTTCAATTTCCATGCTGTCCTAGCCAGGTTAAGATGGTTAATTGCCACTGAAGTGTTTATTCTTGCGTCTGACTTCCCCTCCCCTTGTAGAAATGAGACTTCCCTGGTTGTTTCCCAGAACAAGATAGCACAGCGGAGGAATGTTTCTCTGGCATTTTGGACAATGCAATATCATGGTGACCTTTGTAAGATTTTCTTGACTCCAGAGTACAAAATTTATGAAAATTTCTATGAAAAGAGAAATTCTATTTTCATAGAAAGTTTCTATGAAAGTAAAAAACCCCAATGATTTGATTAAGATGCCCAAATTCTTGAAAACATTATTTTTCAAGCAGAGCAGATCTGGATGAAACAAAATATTTTACCTTAGAGTTAAACTGAAATGCATTCTTACATCTGGCTGAATAGGGTGGGGCAAGAATTTGTGTTTGAATGTCTGCTGAACAGAGATAGAACTATTTACGTGCCTAAAATTAAGCATTTCAAGAGGCTTTCTGAATTGGGGCCCCTGAAATATAGTATTCTCTAAATCTTAAGTTGCCAGCCCATGAGAAAAAAAAAGGCATATTGAGCTCCAGATATTGGAGCTTATAAAGTTTTTTATAAAAATTCAACATCTTGATTTGTGTTCAACTACTTTAAAGTTCACATATTTCTTATTTGAACTTTGCTAGGTGCAGTAATTTTATTCACACTCAGGCTGGATTTGTTCTGCTTATTCAGATCTCATTAATTACAGGAAACTGGACTCATGCTCACGTATCCCGTTCACCCATCCTGCCCTTAGGCCAGTCAATTTATCTGGCATTTAATGAGGAGTTTTAGATTTTGCAAGTTATCAGAAGTGCATCCTGAAAGTGTTAGCTTGTGAATTCTGAATAAATGGGCTACTCTGGGACTTGTTTTAAAACAGACAGCACAGCAGCTCCTCAATATGTGTTAAATGAGTCTAAAATGCTGTGCAGTGTTATACCAAAGGTGCTTTTTTATTCATACTTTGAGAATATTACCACTATCAGCTTTAACATCTTTCAGTTGTGTGAGAACTTCATATGTGCCAAGATACTTGTGGATTTAATTACCCAGCTTTTGGGTAATTGACTGTATCAATATTTTGTATCCCCAGCCTACCAGCTGAAGGGGGCTTCATTTAACAGCATTTCCAGCAATAACATAGTACTATTGTCAGTGCTGGTTATTTGATATCTATCAGTATTAGCACAGGTCCAGAGCTAAATGAAGGCCATAACAATCTCAAATACATATCAAAATCTCTTTGAGGTGTGTATGATGTGTCTATTAAGCATATTAGCACTGTAGCATACTCTTTGATATAAAATTAATTTCAATATTAAAAAACAGCCTTTGACTGTGATACCTGCAGCAGTTGGCTCCATGTCTTCTCAGCGTGCATGCCTTTGGAGCACCACCTGTGGACAGACTTCTTGGATATAGAGGCAACCACATTTGGTCACCAGTTCCATAGTGAACCATACTCATTATTAACAACTGCTTATTCTCTTAATGTAGACAAGTTCCTGTGTTCAGGCACTTTTCTTGAGTCTCTGGGGAAGGTGTGGGATGCTCACCATCCATCCCATGGTGTCCTCTCTCTCGTCCTACATAGAGAAGCGCAAAACATCTCTTCTTTGGGTGGGGGAGTTCTGTATCCTTCCCCTCTATCTTCTGTTAAACAGGTTTAACCTGAGGGGAGGTAGATTGAATGCCAGAGCATCGTTTAATTCTTCATTGCACCTTCCAGAGAAATGGTACGACTTTTTTCTCTAGCAAAAACATTAAAAAAAATAGTATGAATGATGCAATATTTTAAAAAAGCGTTAAGTGTGAGGCACAATAGTCTGCTGTAATGCACATGACCGCACACTATGGAAATGACAGTGCTTTGCCCACTTAAGTTAGCACAGAACTCAGTGCAGCTTTGTACATGATATTATAACTGAGCAGTTTAGCAGACATTAATATGTTTCTATTGTTATACAAAACTAGTTAATTATAAAGCAGACCCTCTGGACTGAAATCAAGCCTGAAGCCCTGTTGCAATGTATCCTGTACAATCCCAGGGGTAAAAAACTGCTTTTCAGTACTTGTAAATACATGCATATAGATGTGTTTTATTTTTCTTCTGGAAGAACAGCTGACGGGTTTCACCTCAGCTCTGTGCTAAGAAGAAGATTGCCATCTATAGATAACTATCCCCAACTGCACATCCTTGCATCAGCAGGGGAGAAAGAAGGTCAGTGGGGAGATGGTGGTATGCTTTCCTGGAGCAGGATGTGTGAAAATGGACTGTACCTTTGTGTCAATAACTTCTAATTAAAAATAAAGACATGGCACAAGAGTGGTAGTTTAAAAGTGGGCATTATTGAAAACCTTTTTTCTGTTGTGCTAGTTACGCCAAACTACTGACAATAATTGTTGCCAGTCCAGGAACATTTCCAGTTACCCACAAACACACTCTTAGATTACTTTCCATTTACTTGCGTTTTCTTCTTGTGTAGACAATGTAAAATAAAACCCAAAGCCAAAAAATCCATTGTACTTCTCAACCATGTCCAATTTAGAGAGCAAAAAGCCAAATGTTAAGAATGTCATTGGGCCTTAGATGATATACAGGTGTAATCCTCAGGCAGAAATAACAGTCCAAAGATATAGGTTGCTCCATGTATACAAGGAAAAGAAAAAGGAAAAGAATGTGGTTAAATCTACACACAAACATAACAAGTGTGAACATCTGTACACGTACATACACCCAGACAAAAATGATTATTTGCCATTTTAAAAGCACATTATGATTAAAATAAATGCTATTTGTTTCTCATCAGCTTGACCATTTACTTGTATAGAGTGGAAACGTTTTCTGCAAGTATTGAGTACAAGATTTTCCCAAGGACACTGAGCTATGGAAAACCTGGCTGGGAGTGGCAAGTATTGCTTGAACTATAAAGAGAAAAAAAAAAAAAATTAAACAAAAGTACATTTCAAGTGCAATATATTTTGAATGATCTGTTACTTAAAAATCATTGACCTTTTCTTTTACCCTCTTGGAACTTTTCAGAAAAACTCTTTTTGCCTTCTGGATATACCTGGCAATTTTCAGCATAAACTATTCCAAACTAAGATTAGTTTAAACCAAAGCTGGTCATTTCAATGAAATGTGAAGAAACATTGCATATAGAGAGAGGATCCCATAAAGCTAGTGGTAAAAAGCTGTTTGTAAAAGAGCATTCAGACAGGATAGTTTTAGTTTTAGTTTTAAAAGTGGCTGTTGCAAGAATTAAGTATTCTTTCACTCGTCTTTTATATGCAGCCATACAGCAGCAATATGTAAAATTTGTGAACTGGTCCATCCTGAATACAAATCAAATTACTTTGGTCTTGTCAGTCCACCAAATCTTTCATCTTTTCCCTAGTTGCCTTTTCTTGCTACATTTCCTTTATCTCTGCTTGCAGTTTTAAGAAGTGAATGGCAAAGAGTCATCTCCAGTTCATCTGAAGATAAAACCCATTAAGCTGTTGTATTCACATTTAATTAATGTTTTCCAACTCTCATTTCCTATTTGCCTCCTGAAAATCTTGCCTAAAGTGCTATATGCCAAATAAAATAACTCAGGTAAGGGATATCTAGTCCAAATGTTTCACAGGAGATGACTGGATAAGATAACTAAGGAGTTGATAATTTTTATTATTTGTGGACAGCCTTTCTAGCTGAGTGCATTCACTGCAGGCATACTCTTATCCCTTAGGGATGGATGGTGCAAACTGAGCCTTTCCTTTTATTTTTCAAGCGTTGCCTGATACTGAAACGATTGCACTTTTATCTTTATTAATTCAGATGGTGGCTGGTTATTGCAATAAATACGGTGCTAAAATGAAATGAAAGCATCTATTTCTGTAGATCAACCAGCACTTCCTAATGCTTTGCAAATATTAATCCAAGCAAGACACACGACATCAGCTCTGAGGCTGGGAAAGAAGGTGATTTTCATTTTATAAGTGGGCAAAGCAAGGCAAGACTTGTCCCAGAGGTGACGGAGGTGGCCATGCACAAGATGCAGTCGATGCGGGGCTGAGGTCGTGTCTCCCAGCCCGGCACACCAGCGTGCCGGAGCTCCCCACGGTATCAGCAGCAAATGCCAGCAGCTCCCTGGAGCTCGGGCGTGCAATCCTCTTTCTGTCGAGCAGACCAGAGAACAGCTGTGCAATCACTTGGCTGTGTTTGCTGTCCTGCTGCGGCTGCCACCAACGGACAAGGGAGAGCATTGAAGCAGCCGGGCAAGGTGACGTCTGGGGGGGCAGACACCGGGGATGGAGAGCTCGGAGCCGGAGAGCAGGGTAAAAAGCCGGAGCGATGCAAACAGCGGCAGACAGGGCAGCAGCCAGTGGTTGTAATCTCAGTCTGTGATCTAGGTATGACCCAGATGAAAGAAAAAAAACGGGTCTGAATTTTTTGTTGTAATATTTGTCACAAACCACTTGCAGGGGTGGCTCCAGCCCAGCGATTTTGCTGGCTGTGTGTTTATAGCGGCGTCCTCATTGGAGTATCTAGAGTCAATGGCAGGCGGAAACGAGCTAGAAAATGCAAACTGCTGGTGACAACAGAAAGGAGGGTATTGCAGAATGGGAAGATGATGTGTGAAAATAATGTAAGGACAAAATATATACATGCACATATACATGCGTGCACATGCACAAAGGGAACATGCTTTTAATGCTGAATATTCATTTTTTTAACTCTCATTGCCACAGTGGTCAACTATTTTCATTGTTTTATTGCTATTTGATTGAACCAATCACACAGAATTAGGACATTGCCAGGAAGGAGCATGAAATTCTTCCACTATAAAATAACCCTTCAATCATCTCAGGTTCCTTCTCTTTAGATTTAGGAATTTTAATACTTTTGGCAGGAGCAAGTGATAAGGATTTGAATATACCTGGTATGATTAGTAACCTGCAGGGATTTTCTTCTCCCTCAAACATTTTTCCCCAGTGATCATTGGTGTTTATATTCTTTGTAACACATATTATATTTTAATATGAATGCTTGCTACAGAGATTTTTCACAGCATTAATTTATCACTTAACCTTTGTGAAGTAGAATCACACAGTGTTACCACTTGTCCACATTTTATTCAATCTCCTTCAAACAAGAAACACTAGGTTTTTAAAACCCAGTTAAACACTGTCTAAATTATTTGAGCTTTTGTTTAATACTGCTTATATATTGTAATAAAAAAAACTTTTATCAAGCTGTTAGGCCAACAAAATGCTTTTCAGGGTGAGGTTTACAGCACAGGATTTTGCCTTATGGGGGTAAGGGTACACACTCCATGATGGTTCCTTTCTTCACTATGTAGAGGGGATCAGCCCAAATTAAGTTGGGTTTTCTGGCCTTGCAGAACTGACAGCTTGATTTAATAGTCATTGGAGAAAAAAATGCCAACTTTCTCCTGACTTTTGCGATTAAATATTAATTTCTTAGTGGATTTGCCCTGTAACATTGCAGTGCAGCTTCCACAGGCTGAGCTGAACAAATTGAAATGATGTGCGTGAAATCCCATTAAAACCAGTAGCTAGGACCTGATCCAACAACTGGAAATTTTGCAGATCACTGTTGAGGTGCTGCTTAGCCCTGATACTGCTTGCCCAAGGAAGCAGCGTCTCTTTCTCGGAGGCACGGACCACTCTCTCGTTATCAAAGTCCTGCTTGGCAAAGGAATGGAGCAACTTTTAGCTGTTCACTGGAGCTGGGTTGCACAACTCCACACGACACACTCAGATGCAGCACCGCAGCACCTCAATTAGCTTACGTGCAGTTAATTAAGCATAATAGACAGGTCCTCTGTCTGAGTTATAGCAGCGCGGTGTCCACCTTGGCTGGATGGGTGCCAGCTCCTGCCCCTTTCGAGCATCACCCAGTCATTACGAGACCCGCAGGTCCATCCCTGCCATTCCTTGGGTCTCCTGCTTCCCAAGACAGCCAGGAATCATTGCTGTGTTCACACCAGCACAGGCGTGCACCGAAATTCCTGCCTCCTGTTGAACAACAAACTGCTGTCAGGTCTTTGGAATAAACAAGGAATTATTAAGAGCTCCACGCAGTGCCGCGAGGTCATTTCAGACGAAGGGATCAGTCAGGATTTCATAAAGTATTTATTTAGCTGACAAAGGAATTCCCAACCTCCCTTTCATGTACGTTAGAGCTGATGCTAAGTTTCCGAGACAAGGCTCCGATTGTGGCTGTCACCAAACAATGACATATTTCTTTTCTTCTCTTAAATTCTCTGTATCATTCTATATAAGAGGGCAATTTGTCTGTCATGCAGCTAAAACAGGGCCCACTCACTTCCCTCATTAAACTGACAGCACAGTTATTAGCAGTAAACGAAGCCAACAGGCAATGAATTTAGCCACTGTTTTATGGTGAGCGCCAGTGAGATTTTTTCAGTAATTAATTTGATAAATATATTAATTATGAATTGAGTTGACAGTACAATCAGATTGTCAGCCTTCCAGACAGGCTCTTGTGATAAGTAGCTTTGTGATGAAGTGGTCGGATTTCAGTACCTGTCATCCTCCGGTGTCAGTCTCTTATCACTGTCCCGGCCATTCACTCTGTAATTTCCTGTGTGTTGTAATTAAATGGTGGCTTTCTGATTGGAAGTGACTCCTCAAACTTAATCTCTCATTCTCTCAGAATATATTGTTTTAAAAAAAAAAGGCCCTTTGTTTCAGAGTCTTTTAATGTTAAAAAAAGGAGCTTTTTATTTCACGTTTGGTTATTGCCCTGGTAGGTGTTTGGGAATGGTTGTGCTGCCTTTGGCCCTGGCATCAGATGGAGCGAAGCATCCGTGCCCACCACCTTCATGGCGAGCAGTGGCACGAGGAGATGAAGCTATGGGGCAATGTCCCACCTGCGCTCCCTCTCGCACATCACCAAGCAGGGAGCAGCCCAGCACAGTCTGGAGGACTTTGGGAAGGGTCACTGCCAGTAGCTCTTGCCAGCTTTTTTTTTTTTTTTCCTTTACAAAATTAATTAGGAACAGTGCCTGAGGTCATTTGGCTTGGGAGATACATGTCAAGATAAGAACTTTCAAAAACACCTCCTTAATAATTTAATATCAGGTTGGAATTTGGAAGCATGATAGGGAATTGTTTAGAATTGCAAATTTAAACAAGGTAGGAAGAAGTTCTGCAAAAGAAAACAAGCAGCTATCAAGATACTATGAGTTCTTCAGTTCCTCTTTAAGACTATCAGAAAAAAAACAAGCCTGAGGACAATATTTACCAAATGCAGCAGATGACTGTCTGCTTCCAGTTGCCTCATGTTGGAGGGAAAGGGTGGTCGGGGGACCGGGACTGCAGCTGGTCCCCAAGGTTTGGGTCCTATTGAGTCCTGATGTCAAATTGGTTTTTGACCTTGGGCAAGGCAGGATGACCCAACCCCGCAAAAACTTCAGGATGTGCATAATTTTAAGCTGAATTTTGAGCACATGGACACAAGCGTATGGACTCATTTTAAACACATGGACACAAGTTGCCCCGTAGAAGTCTTATTATGTATGTGCTTAATTTTAATTTTAATTTTGTGACTTTGTGTGTGTATGTGCTTTTATTTTAAGCACATATGTAATAAGACTTCTATAGGGCAACTTGTGTCCATGTGCACGTGCTGCCCAGGTGTTACATGCTTACCCCAGCCCAGAACACTGTTTCTTATTAATACCCCATTTTTCACAGCACAGGGTAGAGCATCATGCACGGGCTCCAGCCATTTGACCAGTATCTGCACATCGGTGTAATGAAAGTGTGCTGGCCTCTGCGCCTCTGCTGGAGATGCCCGCTGCTTGCCCCAGCTCTGGCCACCAACGCGTTCCAGCCTTTGGTTTCAAGGTCTTCCCGAGCACTGCTCCTTGAATAAGTTTAAGTCCTTTGCTAATGTTAGACTAAGGGACTCTAGGCTGATTATAAAATGAAAGGTAAATCAGAATCACATTCTGGCAGTCAATGTGAAGCCCAAATAAGGCCATCCAGAGCTGAAACAGGGACCTACTGTATGACTGCCAGGATTTGCATTATATCATACAGCCTGAAGCCCTGCAATAAAGGATTCAGAACAGTCTTTTTGAACGTCTCAACAGGGACAGTCTTTATGGATTATTTAAACATAAAAATATACTGCTTTCTGGAAAAGAACCATTTTAGCCTTTAGAGACTCATATTAACTATTCTACTGTAGGAAGATCTATAATTAAGCATGCTAATACTGATATGCTATTGTTTGAGATAAATTTCACCAGGCGTGAGCCCATAATGCAAATTATGTCTTAAAAAGATCGATTTAAGGACACTATTGTATCATTTTACTGATTTGCAGATGTATCCACACTACAACCCAAAGCAAGCAATTACTGCATACTGGTGAAGAGACTACTAGTCACTTTTAAAGATGCTTTAAATTTTGCAAAGTATTTTTTTTCAGCCAAATCCCATAATCACGTGAAAAACTTATTTTAAACAAACTCGTTTCTTTATAAAGCATTTATGCTTAAATTTGATAACCTTAAATGAGATTATTACTCACCAAAAATCTTAGTAAATGTTAATTAAAGTGGTTTGAATTGTCTTTTAAAATCAGTATGTGTCTATAGTCTGTTACTTTGAGTAAAGCATGTATTGTCTCTTTCTATATGCAAATCTTCCGTAATGGAATCAAAATTTCTCAGTAAGCTTTGAATTTTCTTGTTACTGAATATGTTTGGAGCTTGTGGCCAATGCTCTTGGTTTCTCTCACATAGCATAAAGCAGTATATTCAATAAAAAATGTATGTGATGGTTCAAAAATTGTAAGAAAAAAAATAATGGCATCTGACACACTTGTAAGGCTGATTAGGTGCCTCTCTCTGCAGGCTGGATAATGTTCTGTTAACAGCTTTTTCTATGTATTAAATAATGTCTAGTTGTTACATATTCTTACTTCCTTACTTTTGGGGCTGTCACTGATAAAAGTTATTCCTGAGACAAGCTACTGAGGAATTGCACCCTGATAGCTGAATTCAGATTTTTTTCTTTATTTATGGTATGTTTTTTTCTCTTAAACATAAGCTTTAACTGCAGAGCAAGATTTGCTTTCTGGTAAATGAAAAAGTGACTTATTCCTTAGCATAAGACTAGGGTTGCCCGCAAGGAAATACATCTTTATCATGTCTGAAAAATTCTAAACCAAACTGATTATGTGTCACTTGATAAAGTGCTGGAGAAGAATTATAGGTGTATTCCTGTTCCCACTAAAACCAACAGTGAACTCTGCTGTAGCAGCAGCAGCAACAGCTCCCAACGCATCCTCTTTACTCCCAAGCTGCCGGCTATAGCATGGCACTGCCAGCAATACAAGTTGCGAGGAGATTGTAATTATTCAGTAAGGAAAATGCTCAGTATTTCCCGAGTCAGTCTTTAATCCTAGTTTGAAGTCGTTGTCGCCATTGTAAGGTCCAAGTGGAAACTGTGGTGCTTTTGTGCATCTGTCAGACGCCGCTGCTTATTACAGAATCAGGAATGATAAATATGCAGAGTGCTTTGATGTGAATATCAGCTTGAACTCCTCCAGTGCTCAGGTAGAATGCAGCTGAAGCTATTGTTTTCATCTTGCATGAAAGGTTGAACAGATGCTTGAAAATAAATAGGACCTGGTAAAATGATAAAAATCCTGGGATAAAAAGCATGGCCTCTGTTCACAGCGCTTACTGTGCACCTAGCCCAAACGTGAACTATCACTGCAGTTGATATATATCTCCAAGTATTGTACAGAACTGCCCATTCAGTAATAGCAACATGCAGCCACAAGAGTAATAAAATCCACATTATCTGTCCAGATTAACTGCTAATCTTCATCTTCAACTGGCCGAGAACAGAGAGACTTTACAGCATCAGCTCCATCATCTGCATGGATGAGGTTACAGGACTTCTCACTGAAGAGAAGGATTACAGCAGTCAGCCCAGACCCAGACTTCGGCTCCTAGATGTGACACGGACATGTCGGGCCTGTTTGTAATTTAGGATCCAAAAGAGACTTGAGACACCCAAAGGACAAATGAGCTAGAAATTAGACATTTATATATTTGTCTGCATAACTCCATGCAGGGTTGTGGAGAGTCACCCCAGCTAGCTCCAAGTCAGGCAGATCAAATATCAGAGAAATATAACCACGTTAGTGTGTGATCCTCTCAGGAGAGCATCAATATGTATATATATTCTGTTTCTCAAATGTTTGATCCATCTACAAGACTGTCTACACCTTTCTTTTTTTGCTTTCCACATCCTAGTTTGTGCTTGCCGATGGGTCGTGGAGCAGCCGGCACCTCCAAGAAGTCCTTGCGATGAAGCAGGGACCATCTCCATCCTGGCTGCTGAATGAGCCACTTAAGATTGCCACTCCTTACTAATTAAAGGCATTAACAACAAATGTCTGAAATTTTACCTCTTGGCTAGAGCAAAGTGTACAGTTTGAATGCCTTTAATGATCTTTAGAATGAGAAATGCAAGGTGCGAGGAAGAACTAATGCTGGTGCTGAAACAGTACTGTAGGAACAACCTCTCCTCCTGTTGCTTCTGTGCTCCTGTTTCTTAAAGCAGGTTGTCAGTTTCCTGAAATATACCCTTTTTTCCTGACTCCAACAACAGCTAAAATCCCTATGTGTTTACCTATAAACCTTCTTAATAAATGATTTTCCAACTTTTGAGTAACAAGTCAATGGCAGCCACAGTTCTGACCACAAGGAATGGATCAAGACAAACTCTCTAACATGTTTTGCCATCCAATTTTTACATTATAGGTCCTTAAACTGATGTCACCTGCCTTACTTGTGGAAGGAACTGATTCTACTAACAGGAGAGTCAGTGACCGAATCACGCTTTGGAAGGCCACCAAGCCCAAAAGATCATTATCAGTTCATAGTCATCCCTTGATGATCTTTCTAGTTTAATTATTGACATGATGGGATTATATTTTCTAAGTCCAGCTCTTCCACACTCTGTTCATTTCAGTCTGTCAATAATATCACACAGCCTGAAGAAACATTTATTTATACTGGGCAATGACACTGGTGACCTTACTGTTTGCTTCAAACATGCATCCAGTGGTGGACAGTTTCCCATTACCCCATTCATCCTCTCTCATAGGTCTGTCCTTCTGCCCAAATCCACCGTTATCTCCTGCCCTCCTCCAGGATTCAGTTTCCAAACAAGTCCTGCAACCTGTGTGACTTTATATCGCCAACCTACTCACCCACATCTATTTCTCACAGAAGGCTTTTCTTGGTGAGAAGAGTGGAAGTGCAGATGGAGAGCTGTCTCTCTCCACCTTCTTGGGCTCCTGCTGGCTGCCACCAGCATGTCCAGGCAGAAATGCTGTGACCTCTTAGTGGAGGGCTTTGGAAAGAAATGACACGGCAGTGGGACCAAAGGGAGGAAAAAAAGAGAGGAGAAACATAAAATGGAAAGTTTTTCTCATTCTCTATTACTGGCCATAAGCAAATTAATATAACTGTCTCATTAAAATGAATGCACTTTAGCTTATCATTTTCTAATGAGATTTTATTTCCTGAGGAGGTTAGCTGCATATTCTAGTCCACTATGGAAGAAATAGGAAAACAAGAGGCAAAAGGTAGGAAACTCAGGGAGAAAAAGGTAAGTCAGAACATAAGTAAAGAAAAAAAATATATATCACCCTGAGGTACTGGTCCACAAAAATGCTTTACAATAGCTGAACACAAAATCAATTCAGAAATACGTATATCACAGTCCATAAATAACGTGTCCAATCAGAAAAGTGTGAGGGGAAAATGACAAAAGGAAAAAACATTCTCCCAAGGGGGCAGCGAGGAGGTGGGGAGGGCGTGAGGAGCACGCCTGCCCTTTGGAGGAGGACAGCTTGCTAGAATAAAGCCTTTACTCAGCCAGACCCCAGGCTTGAGAGAGGGAAGGCCACCGACGCCGCCTGTTCTTGCCTAATCTTCTATGAACAAACAATAATCTGCCCCTCACTTGCACGTCCAGAGAACAACCATACTTGGCTCAAGACATCCCCAGGTGGAAAAAATTCAGATAGCGTCAGAGGGAGCATGATGTGTGTGTGCTCTGTGCATCCTCTTCAGCTGGTGGGGGAGCCCTGGGCCACCGGCACCTCTGCTCTGACCCAGTCCAGCCGCTCTCACACAGCTGGGCATAGCTGTGGCGACATGCTCTGTGTCAGCTTATGCTTGTTCTTTTACATTCCTCCTATGTTCAAGGCAGCTGCCTTTCATTTCTGCCAGCCAGGTAAGACTCGAGGCTTGAATGAATAATAATTTTTAATGCATACTTTCGTGTCACTCGTCCAAAGAAAGTCTTGTCCAGGAGCTGCCTTATTTCTTTCCATCTTAATTAATGAAACATATTAAACATACTTGATTAAATGTATGTAATATTTCTTTAAGCTTAATCGAGGTAAAATCAACGACAGTTAAGAAAAATTATCAAGGGTCATGTTTTAAACACTGTAACAAATAAAACTCATTTCAGTTGTCGTTTACTGACACTGTTTGCTTACTGTGAGAAATAGAAAGGTTATTTTGCATGTACAGCCAGCTGGGCAGAGCACAAAGTGTTTTTTTAAAGAAAAAAAAAGCTTTTCATGGATGTTGCTGGGTGCTCACAGCCAACTGCAACCATCCTACGTAAAGAGTGCTGTGGTTTCGGGTTCTGCTCTACACGCTTTACAATCTGTCACATGCAACAATCTAAACAGTTCACACCTTACCTTTTACATTCACTGTGAAGCTGTAAAGCCTCTCAGTGGCCAGGTGTGTACAATAAATACCCAAGTCAACACTTAGGCTTCTACATTACCAGACTGATATATATATATATATATATTTTTTAGATAATAAGAAATTCTAAGCAATGTTATCAGTGAAAATTTGGCCTTGTGGAGATAGGTTTCAGATTTTAGTTGCTTAGAGGCAAAGGTCCTTAGTTGGGCTAAAGCTCAGTGAAGTACTGAAGTAGTTTTATTTTACAGCAGTTGTGTAACTTTTAGCACGAGTGGTTCAGCCAACTGATGCTAGTGCTCATGCAACTCTAAAGTCTATACTTCATACTCTTCTGCTCATGCAAAATGCCTGGGGAGAATACGGCCACACGTTGAAAACATTGTCTATCATTCAATAAAATAGGTAAAGCCTCCCTTATGAAAATGAAATCCTGGGTTTGGTAGATCTGAGTTTTATTCCTGTTTGTAACATCCAGTCCCATTGTGACCATGGTTCATTATTTCATTTCACTAGGACTCACTTTTATCCAGTTATAAAAATGGCAATAAAGATATTTAGTTCTTTGTAAAGCACTTGGACATCCGGGGATCAACAGCACCAGTGAAATGCAAACCAATACTTCTATTTATCAATGCCAGACAATCATACCACTACCAAAGTACTCCCCCTTTTTTACTACTAACCTGCTAACCAGTCAAAAGGGGATTTTTATCATATAAGCTACGTGTATAAAATGAGACACATGCAAAAGGTGATACTCCGGCAATCTCAGACCCTGTGCAAGTCCTGCAACACATTGCAGCAAGTGTCTCCATTTTTCCTGATAGAAATGTATGCACTCTGCCTGCAGGAAATGTGAGAACCAGCTTAGGTCAAATAAGAGTTGATTTAACTACCACCAGGAATCTAGCTAGATTAAAGACTGTAATTGCCTTTTGTTTCTTGTGTTCTTCTCATTCCCAGCTTTAAGGTGGGTGAGAAACGGAGAGGACTGGTTATCATGGTGGGTGACTGTTCCCCTGAATTTCCCAGGTTTGAATAAGCGACTGCACTGAACTAAAATTCTGAACCTTCAGAGGTTCATCCATCACTTTTACTAAATTACCTCTTCATTCTCTTTTCTGCTAAGAATCTAATTTTTATAGCACTGTAGAGAATTTTTATAGCACTGTACTTTATCTTGTCACAGTATTTTTTGTCATTATTTTCATCTCAGTGAACTCTCGAATGATACTAAATAGCCTGTGCGAGCCTGGCTGTAAGATAACGAGGAAGGTGTACATTTGAAAATGTTAATAGCTTACCCCCCTAGCCTTTTGGCTGGGAAGTCAGGGTTTGTAGCCTTCTTGGGCAACACACAGAGAAATTGTCTATATTTAGTCTTGCTTCTTTCGCCAGCAAATGGGTCAGATCAGATGTCTCTTTTCTTCTGGCAGGGTAGTACCTACAGGTTGCTGAGAGTCCGATTTCTTTGTGATACGGAGAAAGCTGAAATGAGGTGCTAAAGCTTTAGGAATTAGATGGATGTTTTCCCCATGCAAATCTAAAGAAGAAATGTTCGTAAGCTGTGTGTCAGGTATTTGCATGTCTAGGGTCAGGGCCTTATTTTTTACAGTCATAGGGCTACAGAGAACTCCTGTCCCAAACTACTTTTTATGTAAAACAACTGAGAAGAGATAGAAAAAGGGATGAAGTGACTTGTGTGAGGTCACACATGACCCTGTTAGCCACCTTCCCACTGCCTGTGTCTGTAAATATCTTCCTCGTGGTCTGCATTTGGAGGAAGGGTTTAGCTCTTCATGTCTGCATAGCTGATGCTTAGGAAAGTGTATTTACCTAGCCCTGCCAAGTCCCTGGTCACCTTGTCCATCACCCTAAAAAAAGTTTTTTCCAGGATGGTGGGAGGAGAGGAAGAGGCAGCAAAAAGGAAATTTGGCATTTTTCCCTCATGCAGTTTTCTCTGCCCTCTCTCATCCTAACCTGATGCTAGGCCCAGCAAAATGATGGTTTTCTAAAGTGAGACCAAATAAATGTGTGTAGAGGTCAGGGGTGGCAAATTTAGCTAAAGATTTTAGTTTTGCTAAATGTTCACCCAGCCTAACTCGTATATTTCATTCACCTGAATATACAATCCTGTGCAGAAAGCCTAGAGGCAGAAAAGTAATTTAGACTTCCACAGCCATAAAAATTTGTTCAATTAATACACTCCTGCATCAGACAGCTAGATCTTCACCCCTTATTACATCTCCTTCATCCTTCCTCCGGTAGCAGGGAATGAATGTAAAACTGCCCCGATGGTGCAGCCAAGGGAACATATCCAGGGCCGAGAGGGACGGGAGGCAGAGAGCTGTGTGCTCAGCAATCCCAGCCGGCCACCCTAAGGCTGTTAGAGCTGGGTGTAATTATGAGCCGGTCTTTGGAGCAGCTGAGGACATCAGCCACCCACTGCAGCAAAGGCGAGCTTCAGAGTAAAGCCGTTCCCCTCCCACACAGAGCAAAGAGGTGCAGCAGATGCAGGCATTAAAAGTACTCAAGCAGTGGTGCATCTCTCCAAATATTAGATTGTGAAGAGAAATCTCCTACCCAAGGGGAGTGATGGAGGTGCAGGGAACAGATCCCGATTTCTAGACCGATGGAGTGAAAGAACAATCTTGGACTGAAACTCATCACAGGAATTAACATAAACCCACAGGCTGTCCTGTTTTACAGCGAGGGTGCTTCCAGCAGGTAACTTCAGAATGCTGCCTCTGAGCACCTTCTGAATTCATCTCCACTTTCCACCTCTGCCTTTCAAAACTGGAAAACCTCAGGGAAAATATTTACACAAAGTCACCCTAGCTCTGCAAGGCAGTAACAAAACAAAATGACGTGTTCAATAACAGTGCCAAGCACAGGAACAAGTCGTATGGATATAGTCACATTCATAACACAGACAGACAAGAAGTTCTCTGTGGATGTATGTTGTACATCTTCACAGACTGCTGCCTGGTAGCGTGGATCCTGTGGAGTGAGATAATCAGCAGTGATTTGCTTTGAATGTGTACATCGGGATTTCCTCCATTAGTGACCGAGGTGCAGGAAAGATAATGAGCAGCATTGCATCATTTTGTGATTGCACCGCCCAGGTAATGCTTCTCAGATACACATGGGGGAGAAATCCAAGATAATACGTGAAAGTGGGTTATCTCAAACACCATTATCTTTCTCTCCCCTGTCCAAGACAGGAGTCCCAGAGGGCAGGAGGCAAATAAGAAAGAAGAAATCGGAAGGGGGACTCTGTCCTAACGCAAACTTGCAGTCTGCACTATTTAGAAAAGATCTGAGGTTTTCCCCCTAAGGTTTGCAGGTTTTGATTGCCTATGGCTGCAACACAGCTTGAAACCAGTCTGGTTTTACCTAGGCTCAAGCCTAGCTAAGGAAATGTCGTATGACCGTCAGTCTGCTGACACGGCTCGCCACAAACGCTATTGAGCAAGAAAGCTTAAACAACAGCAAAGTCAAACTGGAAAAGACCATGAGGGTTTGAGTGTTGTCACAACTGAAGAGAGAGGACTAAGAAATGCTAAAAGATCTCAAAAGACTCATGCAGATGATCAGCTAGATACCTCAGTCCTTTCGCCTGCAGACAGCACAAAAATAGCTGCCCCCTTTTATCCAGTCCTAGCTATAGCAAGACTGCATTACAAGAACTGTGATCTGTGGTGGTCATCGCTAGCAAGAGCAACAGTAACAGTACAGCTGTAGACATCATTTTTGGACCCATTTCTGAGGTTTGCATTCCCTACAGGAAAGCTGCACAGCTTTGTTAAACTCCCTACGTCTGCCTTATAGAGAGAAGCATCAGCACTAGGAGAGGCTTTGACTCAGCCTTTTTAGGGGTCAGAATAACCTCTTACAGTCTTAGAAGAGATGTATAAACAGAAGAGCCCTCACTGAAGGTTATCTCGGTCCTCGTCCTCGCACTGTTAAGCATTGCCATCCAGATTGCCAGGGAAACATCGAATTTTGCACCTTGCTCATTATTATTATTTTTTAACAAATAACTTTTTAAACCTTATTCAGATGGGTACTCTCATTGGTTGCCTGAATTGAAGTAGTCAGGGCTACCATGTTCCTCCAAAGTCACATTTGTTATTTATTTTACTGGTATTCAGTTGAAAAGCCTCCTGTTGTTAACTTGTTACATTCATGCTGCACGCGTGTCCGTGCTGGTGTTCGTAATTGTCCAGTTTCTCAAATGTACTCTATCTATTTAAATCTTCCAGTCCCTGTTTCTTGTCTTACCTGCTGTACAGAGAGAGTGGAGCCAGGGAGGGTGGAGGTGATGACAGTGTTTTTTTTTTATCTGTAAATCTCTGGGGGGATAAGGTTGCATGGTTTGCAATTAGACAACCAGGTACTGTGGCAGAGGACATCATTTCCTTCAGCAGGTTATCATTTTGAAAAAATCAGGAACCTTTTAATATACAGTATATCTTGCTGAATCTATTGTGGCTTTCTCTTAGCCAGCTTAAAAGACTGAGCTTAATGGCCTTTAACTCTTCTGACAAAAACAAGGGTTTAAGCTGGGCTTCTTTATCCACTTCTTCATATCCAGCTTGCAGCTGCACTGTAAACACTTTGCAATGCAAAATGCAGAGTGGACTCTAAAGGCAGCTAGCTCCCTGCTGTCATGGCTCAGACTGCTGAGAAAGGCTGCTCACACCGGGTTCTCACAGCAGCTAGGACAGGTCCATCTTATCAAGGTTAAGCCTCCAGTTTTGGCATCATTATCTGTGTAATGGCCATCAGATGCAGCCCAGTGCTGGGTTACTGGAGCTTATCTTTTGTTGCAGAAGAAACATAGAGTTACATTTATGAAAGGACCTATGTGACAGATGATGCTGAAATTCCCATTTTTTTCTTTGTGGTTGTGCAAAAAGGAGAAGCTATAGCTCTAAGCTTGCATTTCCAAAAGGTGTAGAAAGAAATTTAGGACTTGGAAAAGATAACGCTTGGAAAAGATGGTGCTTGTAAAATCCTCAGTATTTTTATACCAGAGGAGTCCTACAGGATGGACTGGAGCAGTGGAGTAGGGCATGGACCACTGTTTAGACTGTTGCAGTGTTTTGGGTTTTTTGCTAGCATCCTCCTAAATGCATAATTATTTTTCTCAATTGTATTTCTAGAATTTTTATAACTATCATTGCAATGGAAAGACAATATTCAAGAACTGTTTGTTACAACCTGGTGGTGAGAAGAAGCCTACTCTGTGTGAAAATGTTATTTCCATACTCTCTGTGTAAGTGTTTTGTGCACCACTGATCAGGAAGCTTGCTGATAATAACCAAAACTATTTGTCGTCAGAAGCTTTTTCTCTAACAGAGGTAGACATTTTATTTTTTTAAGACTTTTTTTTGTGAAGAAGTTCCAGCATAGGATTCTTCACTGTGACCAAACTGTTCAGACTAAATTGGAATTAAGGCTCTGTGTTTAAATATAATTTTCCTTTTTGATCAACAAGCCCAGGAGATTAATTTTTTTAGCTACAGGAGATAAGAAGCTCATTTTTAATGCCTGTTGCCCCAAGCTACAGGAGCAACAGGATAGTTCTTCCAAGCTATCATTTGGTGAGGTTGTGTCCTTTGTTCAACAAAAAAGCCCCGGCGTAGCTAGTCTTTTTCCAGCAACAAGGAGTTTAGTCATTCAGACCTATAACAATGCAATGCCAGCAAAAAAGTTTTATCTTAATTTCCTGATGCCAGCTATATGATATGACAAGAGTTATAAAGGATCATTTATCTTGTCAGACAGAAGGGGCCATCATCATCAGACCCCAGAGACTAATCTTCAAGGTCTGTCTGAAAAATTATGCACCTTAAAAAGGCTGATCCCAAACCAGCAATCACAGAGCAATACCCATATATTAGCTACCTGGGCTACACTGGATGGATAACCGGAAAGTTAGCCAATAGGGCAGGCTTTGAACTTCAGTGGTATTTTTAGCTGGCATTTTCTATCATAAAGCTGCAACTTCCCTTTGGAGCCACTGTTGTCTTATTTCTGAGCATGATTTAAACAGATTTAGCTGAAAAAAATGGTTAAAATGAAAACATTTGTTTGAAAATTTTGTTTTAAACACATTTCCCCCCTGACAATGTGTTGCTTTTATAATTACTTTTAATGTTTTTCATTAATAAAAAAGATATTTTCTGTGAATTCTTCCCTTCACCCTGCCAATCTCTAATTTTAAGGGACGGCAGGAAGAAGACAGAATAGTTTCTCTTACTCTCTGACCTGTTTATGTAATGAAAATGGGGGAGAAAAGCTATTTTTCATTATTATGAGCAATTGACAAAAATGTAGATGGCATTTAGTAACAGTATTGAAAATATAGGGATATGTAAGTCTCTAAATTAACATTTTTTACTCACAAGAGGGATTGTAGTTGTTTCTCTGGACACACTCATTGAGTGACCAAATAGCAAATTTGCTGCTGGAAATTATTAGGGAAGGAACAGAAAAGTAATCTAATATGACTAATCTCTGGTACCTTTGCACACGATTTAGACCCCCGAATCCACCCTTGTGTGTAATTTTTGCCATTCTGGGACATCCCAAAGTGTTTCTTGATGATGTTTCTGCAGGGAGTGGGGCTCCTACTTGTCCTACACCCTATCTGCCAGCCCTGTGTGGAGGGCTCTGCAGCATCCTTGGCAAAATTAATTATCATGTGTAGAATTATTGGTGCTTAATATGATTTATTGGTTGTCTGGATTAAGACTTCATCATGTATTCTCATTCCATGGGATGCTCATATGCCTTTGAAATGAGATGATGAGTTCTTGGAAATGTTTAAATTCTCTTCTTTTTATCTCCCTTCTTGGAGAATTTATCTTAACATCACTGAGAAGCAAATTTTTCTGTTATATTCTTTTATATATAATTTTGTTGTGCCTTTGTGTTGGGGTATGCGTCCTTTAGGTGTTAGGTCTCTGTTATATCCACTTAGTGTGCTTTTATGATACATTTTGTTTCTTATATATGTGAGTAGTTGGTACGTCTCTTAAAACTCAACTTGCCAAAGCACGATGCATGGCTGCAGTGGCATAAACCAAACATTTAAACTGATGCTACATGGTATTTATGCTTAAAGCAGGTATGAATTTACTGGGAACCATTTTTTTTCGCCCATTTAATTCTATGCAAAACTTTTACGATCAAGACTGGAAGCTGAATAAAATTAAGTTAGAATAAATGACATGAGGACATCTACTTGTCTGAGCCAGACAAATTCCCAGAGCATATGAAACAGGGAGTTTTGGGCCTTGAACTTTTGGCTTGCGGTATTATTTGCAGACCAAGTGAACCATTCCCAACTGTTTCTGAAATAAAGGCTACAAAAGTAGGAACTACTTGTACATGGCCAGGACAGAACAATTAATTTAAATTGTTAGGATTTAACTCACATTTCAGGATTGCTTTGAAATTTTTTCCTTCTTGGTAATTTAATTCTTTTGCAGTCCTCTCTCACTGGATTGAGAGAATTGTATTCTTCTACCCCTTTTTTTCTCCCCCTCACCCTCCTCTTTTAAATGGGAGATATAATTTATACCTGTTTCAGTGAATTTGCCACAATAAAGAATCCATTTCTTTCAAGGTTTTTTAAATCTTCTCAGAGAATGAAAGTAGCATTTGCTGAAATTAAGGTGCATTTTGCCAGAAATATGATGCTAATCCTCTTAGTTTTAATGGTTTTGAAATGGTTTGTATAAGAAGGTAAACAGAGTAGTTGATTAATAGGAAGGAAGTCAATTGGCCATGTTGCAAGTGTTATACGCTCTACTGTACAATAGTTCTTTATTTCTACAGAGAGAAACACAGACTGGTCTCCTTTTTAAAGTTCTTAAGTGAAAACCGATACGTCTTCTTATACTGTACAGTTCAGAACTGTTTGATTCCAGCAGCAGAAAAAGCAAGCAGTGCACTTTTGAAATAGAAGTCAAACAAATATCACTGATAAGACATTGACGTGACACCAGTTATCTTCCCTTTTTATTGAAAATAGGCAGATATAATGAGGTGCTTCACATTTTAAAGTCTTAAATCTTAGAAAGCTCCAGGCCTAGATGGTTTTGATTTTGGCTTATTAAACTTGCAGTACGGGGACTGGGGAAGGAAGGGAGATGGAGTGACTCACTTATCACTGTTATTTAACCTTTCATTGACCAAATAGATTTTCATCTGTAATTTATTAAAAGATTTGTTCATTCCTGAATTACTTCCCAGTGTCTCCTACCTGAGCTCAGATGCCAAGACCCACTCAAGCCAGGCAGGTGCCCTAACAGGCCCCCTCCCCATTAATAATTTACCCATACATCTCCCAGAGCTCGGGCACTATTTGCATGTAAGGTGATAGGAGCCAGCAGTTACCTTAATTCCTTTGTCTGGCACAACAGCAAAACTCTTGCTGTCACAAGCCATGAGGCTGAACGCTTACATCAGTTGTAGTCCGTCAATTAACACTTACAGTTAAGTGCTGCAACAAAAGTGTGAAGTGGTTGAAGATCTGAGCGACAGAGGCAATAGGTAACCCAAGAGCTTTGAAGGAAGACTTGTGGTTGCTGCAGTTACAAGAGATGCCTGGGACAGAATTTCAGGGTTTAAATAGGGAAGAAGACAAAATGAGTTTGAGAAGTAACTGAGGAATAATTAGAAGTCAAAGCTGCTACAGATGGAGGAATGGAGTTTGCAGGTGTTTCCCAGGGCTCAGAGCGAGCACGGTGTGGGCAATAGACCACTGGCTGCAGTAGCAGAACTGCCTTCATCCTCTTCTAAAGACATCCTTTACTAATAAATGCAGTGAAATATTACAACATAATTTAAAATCAATGAAGGGCTGTCTGAGGGCAATCACGTTATCTCTTGCACCTTTGTCCTGTCTTGAAAGGTTCCTTCTCTAAAGCTAGCTCTAAAGACCTTTGCTAGCTGAAACAATTAATCAAAATTTTCTAATTTGAAAAGGTGACTTAAAATAGTTTGTGGAACCAAGTGCTCTCTGTCTTTTTTGGCTATAATGACAGATAAAAATGAGTTAAGAAATGACAATGTTAATTTAAAAATAAAACCACAAAACTAATATAATGGTTCTGCATTTAGTGTCAGGTTCAGACACTACAAACTGGTGTCTTTACATGCACAGTGGTCTTTCAGCAGGTAAACTAAAACTCTCATAATTTTTGTTTGGAAATGAGACAAAAACTATACATGCTGTTATATTTAGGGTGGGGCAAGGGCATGAGGAAAACCAGAATAAAGTGCAGCCCCTTTGTGTCAGTAGCTCTGCGTGATGGGAGGCTCTCCAGAAGCAGTTTGACGTATGGGGTTTCAGTGATGTCTAGCACTGCTCCATCCCACAAATACCTTTTCTTTTGGCTTTGAGTAAAGAACAATTTTTACAAACCATTAATTTATGATTCCATCTCATCTTGCAAATTGCAGGTCTCATTTAGTGAACCCCATGCATAGTATAAATAATTAACTCTCCGTCTTCATAATAAGCCACAAGTAACAGAGTTATCTAAGAGCCTTTGAGAGCTATATTTGTCTCCTAATCAATAATTTGTTATTGACTCAGCATTAGGACCTGACAGCTTTATAAATTTATTGTATGGGAGAACACTCATAGAAATAGTAGGAAAACTACTAACTATTCTCCTTCTGCATTACTCCTGGTGAAATAACAGAATTTCTACAGGAATACAGCTAAACACAATACAATCAGTGCAGATTTTGTGCTTACAAACACATCTGTACCATGAAATCTAACTATTGTCTCTTCCAACACTTTTAAACTTTCCTTCCAAGTTGGCTACACTTTCATCTCAGTTGCAGTAGTGTCATTCAAGAACAATTTCATTGGCTACACTTTCATCTCAATTGCAGTAGTGTCATTCAAGAACAATTTCATTAGATTAAATGGTCTGGCAGTCAATGCAATTGTAATCAATAGCTGTAACTTCAGGAAAATAGCTGGATGCAGACTTTCAGTCTTCCCTGCCCTGTTCTTTGATTGACTTCAGAAGTGCTGTAAAGCCAAAGAAGCATTTCTGTAAACTATGTTTTAAAGGATCGCCAAGCCTTCCAGTTTTACAAAGCTGTCATCCCTTATCTTTAAAAGCAAAGAGAAGGCTTTTTTAGCCTGGGATAGAGTTTAATGTCTCAGGCTATGACTGATAGCAGGAAGAGAGAAACGAATAAAACCCATCCTGTCTGCTACGCTCTGCTTAGCTGTAATTTCCTCAGTTGCATCATTGCAGTGGCCTCCCTGACATGAAAGGAAGCCCACAAGCAGCATTTCTGAAAGGTCTGGGAGCCCTGACGAAGCAAAGCACTGAAGTTTCACTGCACCTTCAAAAAAAGCCCAGCCTACACATCAACTTACTTTTTTTTTTTGTTCCACGGGGGAGGATGCTGCTTCTCCTCCTCCCTGCCATTTCCCCAGTGTTGGACCCGACAAAGCCCGAACCGAGGATCATAGGTACTGGCAGAGAGACTTCTGCTAACTTCATTACGCACTAATGCACATGAGACCCATCAGTGGCGGTGCGGGGAGCCAGCAGCATGGAACGTGAAATACAGCCAGGGCTGTCTTATCAGGTGCACATCCTTTTTCAAAGTCACTTTCAGAATTGCAAACACCGCTTCGTGGATGCTGTCTGCAAAATTTCTCTGCCGTTCCTGAATATTTGAGGCCAGAACAAGCTCTAATTCCACATTAATGAATACTCCCTTTTCCTTGTTATGTTGCAGATCCATCATATTCATCACATTCATTTCAGTTTCACCCTTTCATTCTGCACTTTACTGGTCTTAAATGCAATGTGTAACTCCTACTGTCTTGACATATGCAGGTGTTTGCCCTACACTTGACATCTTTCAGCCATGCTGAATCTCGAATGACTAAGCAGTGATCCATGTAAACATCATGTCATCTCGAGTTTGATGTGATACCTTTTAAACATAGGAGGTGAAAAAGATCCTTTTTCTTTCTTCCCTTTCCCTTCTTTCTTCCACCTGAAAGATAAATCATTCTATTTGTACTGTCTGGAAAATTAAAAAGCTTTTATTTAGCGCCACTATTTCAGAACAAGCACCTTTATGAAATACAGAGGCTCTTTGGAAATGCAGAAGCATATTTTCAAACGAGTGCAGATATTCCCAACACCACTTTATGTATTTATTATAGCTCTTGCATTACAGTCTCAGAAGCTGATGTGTTTATATTTTTCATAATGTCTCCAGCAGATGATAGAGTATACACCGTAGTTTTCCTTATATACTTGGGAATGTAAGAAAAAGGCCTCTTATTTTAGCATGTACTATATCTTGTCATTCTTTTTCCAGATGAAAGCAGTACCAGATTAAGTTCCCCCCCTTCTTTCCAAAGCTCATGCAGGTGTTTCTCGGAGCATAACCAAGCTCAGATCTGAATGCTATGCAATGAGAAAGACTGAATCCATACAGAACAGAAATAAAAGAGTATCTGCACATCTAAGAATTTTGATAACACTTGTGGTGGATAACAGTGCTGAATAGTGGAGCATAATTTTGGCCATACTACTTCTAGCTTTTCCATGTTGATGCGAAGGCTTGGAGCCTGCTTGGGTACCACATCGTTTTAGGGTGTTCAGACATGAAGAATGACTCAAATTTCCATTTCCCAGCTGCTGTTGGTCCCCAGATTGGATGTGGCTTATCCCATACACCTACCTCTGCTGCTAACTAAGCTACTGCCTCCGAAACCTCAAATCTTGCAGTTATATTTTAAAACCCCTCTTCAACCTTTAGCACTGAGCAGAGGTGTATTTCCTTGGATTATGGTGATTTATGCATGACTTAGAGATGGTGCTGAGTCACATGGTTTGCAATAGGGTGCAAGCTGGTCATGACACAGTAAGACCTGTACTCAAGTCCCTTGCAACTGTCTCTGTTTTAGGCTAATGTAGATTTGTAGAAATTAATTCTGGTTTATGCTAATATAGATCTATAGAAATTAATGGGAGCTGCTTCTGATTTACACTTATATAAACAAAGAGAATCAAGTTTGTATTTTAAATTCACATATAATCCAGTCTTAAAATTTTCACATTTATCTTTCAAGACTCTAGAGCATTTTCTTGCAAAGTTCTTGCTATTAAACCTTTGAAGACAAATTGCCTTTGGCCTATTGCTATTACCAGTGAACTGTGGAAACTGCAAGTGAGATTGTTTTGCATAGGATGAGGCCAGGATAAGTGGAATTTTAATCCTAATCTGCTCAGAGATTTTCTGTAGGTCCTGGAGTAATTAGTTTGGTTTCTATCAGTTTCTGTGAAAAATGCAGATGAATAAACTAAAACACTCTGAATTTGATCTATCAGTCCTTTCTTTGGATATGAAATTCAGCCTACACTAAAAGTAACATTTCAAAAGTAAAAGATGATCCCATCTTAAGAACTTGTTCAAGTTACTATGCTAAAGCCTTAACTTCAAACAAATTTCTCCATGACTTCTACTGCATAATCAGACTCCAGGACCAGAGTTACCCGCCTGAGTGAGGGGCTAATTTACACTCTCCTGGCCTGGCTCCTGCAGGAACCTGCCCCGCTGCTCTCCTGCCTGTGCCTGCTCCGAGCTGTGGGCAGTCAGCAGCACCAGGCAAATAAGCCTGGAGCCTCACTCCCTCAGCATGCTTAGGAAGCCAAAACTAGGCTTGCAATTTGATTCTGCTTTCCTTTTTTTTTTTTTCTGTCAATCTGTTACTGAATTTTGAAAAACATCCAAGCCTGTTATTTTCCTACAGTTTGCAATCCAAACTGCTGGCTTTCCATGCCTCCTTTAGCAGCCTGGTCCATTGCTTGGCTGCTGTAAATGTTGCTACTTGATCTCTTTATATGGTTGGAAGAATCATATATCTCTGCTTAGTATTTTTTTGTGCTTTTTATTATTTATTTTAGTTTGTATAAAAGATTCCAGACTAATAAATAATGTCACTCAGGGAATGCGGCTGCATCAGTGGAACAAGTAACAGCCAGAAGACTTGGGTCCTACTTTCTCCATTGCATGACTTCATGTGAGCCATTTTCTGCTCCTGCTCCTTCCTTGACCATCAATTCTGTCCAGCTGGGTCATACTGAGAAACAGTGGCCCAGCAGGAGCAGATATTTTAGCACAGGTTGCATTACACAAGATGAAAGCCTTTGTGCTCCTTGCTGGCTGGTACCGAGTTCACTGAAATAAGTGGGCTGATGCAATAAAATCTACACTGTTGGCAGACAGTGCAATGCACATCCCTTTACCTGGCAGAGGATGTTTAATACCCTTGCTAGCAGCAGCCAGGGTGGCACGAGGTCCTACACCACGTGCTGATGTTGTGGCTGGGCTTTCTTGTAGCTCCAAACCCAGCAGGCCTGTCACTAACTGTATCAATTAGCATTCGCTGCTGTATAATTCAGCTGAGTGCTAGGAGAGGCTTGTTCTCACTGGGGTGTAACAAGAGTAATTATAATAATGATTTGCCCATTCCTCACGACCGTATTTTCTCTTAGCAACGGGCTTGAGCACCACAAGAAATGCGATCAAAGTTGAAAGAAAATTCTCTTTGATGCAAAGGAGTTTTTGTTGCTGTTTTGGTTAGGGAGGGCAAGCAGGGGAGTCTGTCAATGCAGTCAGCTAATGACAAACAGGGAATAAAGCTCCACGGGGATTAGCGAACTCTGAATGCAAGTCAAGTGGTCTGATTCTGTAATTTCAACCGTGTAGCAAAGCAACCTACAGGCTTTTTAATGTTTAGGTTGCCACAAAGGAGCTTTGCTGTCATCTCTGAAACACTTTCTCAATAAGAAATTTCCTGGAACACCAAGGTCTCATTTCTTGTGGGAGGTTAAGTCATTGCATTATCTCCTCAGGTGAAAATTCATTATGCTCATCTTCTATGTGTGTTTGAACAGCCTCTTCCTGTACAGCAGGCTGCCCATCTCTCCCTTAAGCAGTAACAGCATCAAGTGGTGTCCAGTGCTACTTATCTTGCTCACCTACCAATTAGCTATAAACTGTAAGAAGCATTGTACCCAAAAAGAAAAAAAAAAAAGCTGGATCAGTTTCAAGTTTAATTACTCCAAAAGAATTCAATATATTATTGCCTCAAACAAAAAAAAAAAAAAATCTGAACCTTTAATCCTCTTTGAAGATGTTTCCTACTGATATATCCCATCACATATTTTTAACACTGGTGACAGTACTTAGAGAAATCATATCCTATGTTTGGTTAAGCCAGGAAATGCATTTGATTCTTCTACTATGATTTTCACAGCAGCTTAGCAAATGCAACCTCTTTACCCCTTGTAAACTATCCCATTGATGGTACTTAGTTAAATGCTATGTAATAAATGGAATAGTTGTAAATTAATTTAATGTGTTTGTGTTTATATCGTATAACACATTCGCCTTGCACATATGAACTTATTATTCAAGCATTGCCTTTTCTATAAAGACGTTAGGGTCCTTAAAGGGTTTCCACACCGCTGTTTGTGCCTCACGACTCTGAGATTAAACCCGGCCCCCAGGGAGGGAGCGCAGGTGAGATTCACCCCCATCCTCCTAGCTTGGCCTGCAGGGACAAGGGGACATTCAGGCTAATCCTGTCTCAGGGGCTTGGCTCAGATGGGGCCAGGGAGCACAGCAGGCTGGCCCAGCACTCACGGGAAGAAAATGCCCTTGATTCAGTATGCTCTAATAGATGATGCTTGACCCAGGAGAAACAAAAATGCTATATGGTCAAAATAAGCAGGGGAAAGAAGAGGAATGAGTTTTTTATTCTTATGAAGTTTGAATGCAGCCGTGAGCCGCAGACTTCCGGGGGCATTTTTCTTACTTGCAAGCTTTTAGGGTGGCTTTGTGCTATGGGCCTGACCAGGCCACGTGGGTGTGAGCCCACTCTGGTTTTGCAGGGACTCAGGTAGCCAAGCTGGTGGGCTCGGCTGCAGGAGGGGTCGATGGCATGGCATCCATTCGGGATCACACAGGAGGGCTTCAGCAGGTGAAGCCTTCACCCGTGGAAATGCAGCTATATATTCCTATAGTACTGTTCTCCTGAAGTGCAGGAGGTCCTGGTTTAAATGGGGATGGGACTGGATGCTGGAGGGCATGCACAGCCTGAGTGCATACAAGCCAAAGCTGTGGGGACCAAGGGCTCTTAACCTCCCCTTCTCCCCCGTGCCTGCTATACAGTATTATTAGAAATGGTAGGGGCATAAAATCTGGTTTTCAAGACTAATCAAACCACCATGAAGGGATTTTGCTCTAGCAAGGTTTCTTTGGCAGATTTCAAAAGAACCCATCAAATATCTTCAAAGTTTGATTAGTGATTTGTTTTTCACACAAGTGAAAACTGTGAATGTACTAATCTGGGGGCTACAGAGACTGGAGTTTGCTGCAAATTATTAAAAAGTTGGCATGCTTCCTCTAAGCATTTCCCATAATGGAAAAAGTACTTAATTTGTTTTATTTTAAAACTGAGCAGTTCTTTGTTGTCGTCAGATTTACAAAACAAGGCTGTTTTCAACATAAACTACTTCAGGAGTAAAGGTCCTTACTAGATGACATTGTTTCATGTTTTCTTCTTAATCTATACTCCAGTTTTTTAAAAACTGAACTCTTGAAACTTATATTGCTCAATAGATCTATTCTTCAAAAAATGAGCAATTAAAAATAAAAGATGTCATTTTAAGTTTTAAAATGTGACATTTGAAAATTGAATATACACTATTATGCAATCCGTTTGTGTTTTATTATGCAGTGACATACAATGCAGCATAACGTTGCATCATTTTGGACAAGGACACGCTTATGGTAGAGTTGTTTATTTTAACTCTTTCTGAGTGTTCATTTCTTGATTTCTGAGTATTACAAACACATCTAAGTACCAGCTTCTGAGCTGCATTTAGGTTGCTAAAACTGCTCAGAGTTCCTGATTTAATCCTCCTCAGTTAGGTGGCTGCGGAATGAAAACCAGCCAGATAATAAACCTGCGCTTTTGCACTGGTCTGAGCCTAAATGTACAACGTCAAAAAGATTTAATATTAACCTTCAGCGCAGCACTGTTGGCTCACCTGTATAGCATTGGGCAAACCAAAGATTAGAGCCCCAGGCAATAGTGTCCTTCCAAAGGACGTTTGCTTCTGGCTCATGACAATAGCTAATTCATACTGCGATGGTAACTCGTTGATGATGATGCATAAATTGGGATCTGAGGTAAAAGGAAAGTGCTGAAAACAGGTTACTCCGACACTTTTTCAGTGGTTTAAGGCAGCCCTCTAGAGACAAGAGAGAGCACTGCACCGGGGATGCCAAACGGCACCAGCAGAAACCTGTGCGAGGGCTGTGAATATGGGATTGGCTTGTAAAGAACAAATAAGTTTCCAGGGTTTTTTTTCGGTTGGTTTGGGGGTTGGGTTTTTTTGATTGGTTGGTTTTGGGTTTTTTTTTTTGTGGTTTGGGTGGGTTTTTTGCTGGTTTATTTTCCTTTTTTTTTTTTTTAAAATACAAAGCTTCCCCACTTAGCTGAAAAATGGATTATAGTAAGTCTTTAATTCACAATTATTTCCCTTTACAGCACTTCCAATATTTTGAGTATACTGGTAAACGAATGGTACCAGTAAGACAGGTGAAGCTGCAGCACAGTGATGCTTTGTCCAGGTGGAAGGGAATTACTGCTCTGAGAACAGGGTACCTGGGGTAATGCTGGGCAGCAGCTCTGTGAA
>NW_008824986.1:10851933-10857663 GCF_000699105.1 Pygoscelis adeliae | reverse complement strand
GTTAGTTCTGCACTTGGATGAAAATTTGCACGTGAAGTGCTTCCTATATGATGCTGGCATTTGATGAGCTCTTTTACGACTGGAATGTATTGGAGCAATGGGATACACCCTCATCACACCAAGAAGCTCACCTTTACCTTTAACTTCCACTTGCCCATCTTTTCTCAAACCCCTATAGCTGCTGTATCTGAGAGCTTCACAAACCATCTGGTCAGGCCTCAAAAAAACAGGGCTTCTGGCAAGGAAGGGAAGTTTGAGATAGAAGGTCTCTGTGGGATCTCTCTCCTGAGCTCCCATCTGCCACAGCCAGTACGTGAGATTTCCCCATCTGGTTCAGCCTACTTCAAATGGGCTCCCCACTCTGTGGGCTAGTGACGTGTGACCCTGGGAAAGCAGGTTTTCATAGAGAAAACATGCAAATGTCCTATTTGAAACTTAGGTCTATGTTTTCGTTATCAGCAGTTCTCAAGCAAAATATCATATATGTAGTGTAAGAACTGCCCCATCCTTGCTTCTTGTCTTCTCTGCCCCAAAACAGAAGAATTTGTCTATCAGTGTGATTTAACAATAAAATGCAGAGTCACTTAATCTTTTTCCTTTGTAAGTTCTCTTCAGGGTGGGTTTTGAAGGAAAATGCCTTCTTTTAAAAGGGTAAGTGTAGATTATTGAACAAAAATGGCACAGTGTCAAAAATACACAGTGACTCCCATATAAAATACTTCTTGCTTAAACTAAGTATTTGATAAACTAGTCAGTTCACAGGGAGAATCACATCAATCTTCATTTTAGTGGTAACTGATGCTACGTATTGGCCCCACAGTGACATTTTTTTCAGGGATGAAGGAAACATGCTATAGTCGATGATAGAGCTTATGTACTGATTCTTCACGTGATTTTGCGTCTATATTTTTCTTGGCTAGGAGTCACAAAAAATTAAATTCCCAAAAGGAATTCCAAGACACTGCAGAGTGTCAGATTGTTAGGTCTAATTCACTGCTCATGGATATTAGCTGGCATTTTCATGTGAATTCAATGAGTGTTCAGACAGAACTTGTAACTGGGCTGTTGGTGTTTCATAACCTTCTGGATTAGCATCTTTATTTACATTTGACCAATGAAAACGTCTTATGTCACGCTCAGTTTTGTAACCCAAACCCAGTCCCTCAGGCATCCTGATGATGAAATATAAGTGTGACAGCAGCAGCCATGAAATGACTGAAGTGAAGTAGAGCGTACCCCCAAAAAGCTTTGTAATGGGTTCGATTAACTGGGGAAGTTATCAGTGTGCTTGAGTGACTGGAATGATGCTCTAGGAATGCTTCTGGCAGGTTGGTGTCTCATCTGTGCTCATGGTGGGAAACTGGTCCTAAAAGTGTGAAATTTGGTAGACTTTCACATTTGGTTTGCGCATAAGATATCTCTCTGAGCATGTTGGAGCCAGAGAAGGGTCCAGTGCAAAACCTTCAATCTGAATAGCCCCATAACCACTCTTGTTTCTTGGACTCAACTCTGCTTGAAAATTAGGAAAACAAAATAAAGAAGTCTGCCTGCGTTGCTATTTCATGTGTGGCTTTCAAAATCAATGCACTTCCCTCGGAGCACGCAGATGTTGTGCTTTGTGCAACCAGATGGATGACTATTTCAAAGCGAGATTTTATAAGCAAGGCTTCTTTTTTTTCTTATTTGGAAAACAACTGTAATTTCTAAATGCTGTATATTTATTTGTTATGGGCTTGTTTACTTTGGTCCACATCTGACAGAAACAGTTACAGTCACTGAACTGAACAGAAATTAAAAAAATGCATTCATATGTCACTTGGTATAACAGAGCAATCTGTGATTTATGACCTCTCCCAGTTGCTGAACTTGCTTGTAAGAAGGGTAGCAATACTCCATTGGTCATCAGCACAGATATCGCACTGCTGCCTTCCTCCCCATAACCACATAGTGGTACCTCAGTCTTCACTGAGCTCAGTCTCGGCCAGCTGGGGTTTATTCAGCCCAAGGTATCCATCAGGTACAGCTCATCCAGATGTGCAAGAACCAGCTACAGCTCAACCAGATGTGTAAGAACCAGATACCGCTCAACAGATGTATAAGATCTGTTGGTACTTGTTGATGGGGAGTACCACCCCCTGAGTGTCTCACTATGGATTGCTTAGAAAATCACCCAGGGAATAGGAGTGGCATGGAGAAAGGGAACAAGAAACGATGTGTTCATGTTCTCTTTGAGCACAAAAGCTAAGGAGCATCAGCTGAAACAAAGAGGCAGGTTTAAACCAAGCAAAAGGGGATACTCTTTCACCCAGTGCCTGGTTAATCCTTGCCACCATGTGGATGCTCATGGTGTGACCATGTTCCAAAAGTGTTTGGAAAAATTCATGGAAGAAAAACCCATTTGGTCATTTAAATATAGAATCTCTATGTCTGACTCAGGAAGTCTCTAAGTCACTGACCACCCCCTAGATTAGTGATTACTTCAAAGCTTTTCACTATAAATTGTCCTGCTCTTCCCTAAGCATCTGCTGTGAGTCTCTACTAGGAAAGGGATAATAATATCAATAAACTTTGCCCTGATGAAGTGCAGCTGTTCTTTTTTTCACATTCAATGAGGAAGGCCAGAAATGTTCAACATCACACAGAACCAGGTCCCGTCATCCCCAAAAACTTCATGCAGACCAAGTTCAGCAAGAGGTACAAGTCCCAGTGGTGTTCATGGCATAATTTTTGGCAAGCTTGTATACCTGCTCATACATCTTGAGGAATCATAACTGTAGATCCTTAACACACAGGTTATATGTATTTAAATCAATGATTTCACTGAAGTTAGGATGCTTTTTGGTCACATTTTCATACCTTATAGGAGTATTAACAGAAAAGCTAAACAATCCTCCTTGCCAGTGTAAAGTCTATTTCTGTTGCCAGCCTTTGATATTTTCCTGCCCAGCTCCTGATTTTTCATATTGACACCTAAAATGCCCCTAAAATACAACTTATCTGTGAAATTACAGTTATTGCAGCATCCTTCTTCCATGGGCAGGGAGACTGAGCAACTGGCGGCCTAAAATAACAATGCTGTGTAATTTAGTTGTGCTTTTTTGATGCACTTGTATTCACCTCCCCTAACCCTGTGCTAGCATGATAAACATAATCATTTTCTCCCTTTTACTATATTTTGGCCATACACTGGAATTTGATCCGACAGTCACCATTTGCTAAGGATAAGAAATGGCTTTAATGCCACACACCGACACCTGAATCCTATCAATTTTTCCCTGTTTCATTTCTTCCAATAACCCAACCAATTGGCTTGAGCAAGCAATTCAGGAAAAAAGTAAATGTAATAGAGGTCCCTCTTTTGAGAAAGGTACTTCTGTCCAATTGCTTTCATCTTGAGAATACAGCTATGAGATCTGTTTCAAGGGATGTCCTTCAGTAGGCAGCATGAATTGCAAAATCAGTCACACAAATGGCCTACCGTATATAAAAATAACCAATACATCAACAAGGCTGAAGCCAAGCAGCAGTTAAAATAACTACTAGATCAGTAACATTAAACTTACAATGCAGCTCAATAGACAGATGCATCTGAAAAGGAAAAGCACAGGCCATTTTTAGTTTGATTTATATTATTACTTCATTTTTTATTCAAGATATGAAACATTCTGAAAAACAAATGATAAAAATTGAAAAGGATTGCCATAACAAAATGAAATACAGTGTAAATGTAAAATTGATAGGGGAATATTCCTGTCTCTAATAAGACAGGATGCTGTGGCTGAGAAAAAATTTGAGATGTGTCTGTGGTGGAAGAGCCTTCTTAGATGGTTGCTGCAATCCCTGCTCATGTTGCCCATGGTTTTGCTGTCTTCATTGCTGCTGCTTTAGGCATAAGTCTTACCCTGCTAGTGCAGGCATGAGTCAGCAACTCCCTTTTAGGCTGAGCTGTATTTATTCATACTAGTTTTCCTAAAGTTTTGAAAGTGTTTGTTTGGAGAGTTCCAACAGAAGGATGGAGGGGTCTAAGTCAGGGAGGTAACAAGGTAACATGCACAATTAAAAGAAGGACTTTGCAACACGCTATGAACCTTTTAGCCTGTTCTGAAATCCCACTGCAAAACTCCCTATATCGGCATATTCTTTCCTGTTTGCAGGGAAACAAGGTTGTTTTCGTCCAGCTCAAACCCCTTTTTCAAGATTCATCCAAGTTCACAGTTGAGAGCATAAGGATACGCTCCATGATAACTGGGGCTTGAGAGACCCAGGTTCAGCTCCCTGCTTCCTGCTGGATTTCCTGCGTCATCGCACAGTAACTCTGGTGAAAAAGTGCAGCTTTTACTAAATGCAGCTCTTCATGCTGTAAGGGTCCTGGGGTGATAATGGCCTGCTGGAAGGATGAACAGAGCACATCCCATGGACAGCGAGGGCGATGTCCTGCACGTTTGCCGTGTGTTGGAGGATGCCAGTCCTGCTGCCTCTGAAAGCAAAGAAAGAATTGGATAGGATGAAGGACAATAATATGAATCTCTGGTACATATTATAGAAGATGAGATTAACCTTGTCTGTACAGGAGTAATGAGACTTAATGACAGCATAGTTACTAAAAGATACATTTGATCTGCCTTAGAAGACACAGACTGAAATCCCACTCTGCTTAAAGTCATTAGCAAAATTCATGCTGACTTCAGTGAAGTGAGGGTTTTACCTATAATCAGCAAATTAAATGATTCAAAAAATGCAAACATATTCTCCTAGCTAAAGACAATTATTTCTTAAGTTGTTGTTACCTGGACAAAATTCAGAGTGTATTTTTACAAAAATAATTTTTATTTATGTAAAAATACATGTGCAATTGAATATAATTCAGGCTACAAAAACATTTGAGACAATTCAGATCTAATATGTCTTCAAAGCCCCAGGTGTTTGAGCTGTGCCCAAAGTTCAATGAATCAATAGATTTCTTTCCAATGATTTAACTGAACATGGAAGAGTTCCTTTCTGAACTACTAATGACGCCTTGCGTAGCCCTGGGTTGATTCACCGCTTTGGGAGACCTGAAGATGAATTCCCCTAGCCCAAATACTAATTTGAGTATGTTTTCTGCTGTGCTGGCAGCTGCTAGGCTTACAGGAGAGCTGATAATCCATTTTATCGGATGGTTTTTCAAGGGGTGAAAACAGGTGCATCTGGCTTCACAGAGAGCGTCTGGCGACCCCACAGACATAAGAGGAGAAATATGCTTTCAGGGTTTTGATAGCCTTAATTGTGTCAAATATGTCAGCAGTGCTTACTTAGTAATTACTAATGTTTACTTAGCAATTGGTAATGTTTACCTAGTTATATTAGTGAGAAGGATGTCTTTTTAGACTCTGAAAACCGGAGTTTGAAGCTCCTGTGCTGCAGCGCTGAACGTGCGGAAGTCCTCAGAGGTGGCTGATGATTTATGAGAGAGGCAGGATGGGTGTTTCACTAAAGAGCTGGCAAGGCATCCCTGGAGACCTGCTTTTACTTCTGGGATCTTTCAGAGACTACCTGTATAGCCTCCGGTCAGCCACGTAAAGCGGTGCTTGCAGAAAGCTCTTAAGTTTCCGAGGATTTTTGAAAGTGTTGCTTTAAACTTTCCTCCTTGCTTCACCCGCTGCTCGCCGGTGCCAGCCCTCCTCCAGCTGGGCTGCGCTTCGCACATGCATCTCTTCTTCCTGACATTTGCCATCTCCACCCGCTGCCGAG
>NW_008824986.1:10841469-10851827 GCF_000699105.1 Pygoscelis adeliae | reverse complement strand
GAGCCGCGGACGGGCAGCGCTCCCCGCCCCGCGCAGCCCCGGCGCCGGCGGGCACTTTTAACCACATCCCGGTTCAAGCGTAGTTAAATGACCTCTTAGAGCGAAACGACCCGGCAGCCTTCGAGGGAAAATGTAACTCGTGTTTTTCCACACCCGGGAGCCGGCGCTGGGACGTTTTCTAGCTGCTCGTGGAATAGCTCTCGCTGACATGAAGGAGAATGGCTGGCATCGGGCTCGAAAGTTTGATTGATCACCGCAGGTGATGCTGGCATCCTCTCTTCGTGCCACCCTACGTGCTAGTTTGCCTTATGTCTCGACACCGGTCAAACCCCGGTGTTCGGGAGGCCCTGCTGAATGTAAGCACAGTGCTTTCAGACAAATCGAGGCCCCGCTCTGCCCACAGCTATCCAGAAGGTATAAATACAATTCAGGGAAAACTTGCTTTTTCTCCTGAAAGGTTTTATTCTGCTGTAGAAGCCCAAAGGCTACTTCCCGCTACCATTACAGGCTGCTGCTTTTGTGAGCTATACGCACTGCTGAGGCCAAGATGCCAGTAGATTAAAGGAGGAAAAAAAAGTGTTCTCTACAGTCCTGCTTCCAGCTGCCAGGGTATATGGGGTGGGGGGTGGGGTGGGTGAAGGGGCAGGCACTGCCTTGGTTAAATCAGGGTTAGGTGCATAAGTGCCTTTGAGAGTCTGGGAATGATTATTTAATGCTTCCTTTTAAAGAAAGGAATGAGAGGTGGGGAGTGAGTGCCTCCTTTGTCACATCCGGGGCTATGCATGTCTGTGGGCATGGGCTTTGTCACAAGGTTGCACAGCCTCTGCATCACCCACGCCTTGGTGAAAATACGCCCTGTGTTCAAACCAAACAGCCAGGGCAAGTACGGAGAAAATGTGTCACCCACCAAGAGAGGAAAAATGCCAAAGAAATGTTCATGAAGGAAGACAAAGTCACCAGCACAGGTTTGCACCCTGGATTTGGAGCTGGAAATCTGTCTATAAGGGCTGTTAAGGGTATTCCCAAAATGCTGGAGCTGCCTTTTGCCCTTCCTCAACACAGATCTGAAGGGCATATCAGCACAGTCATGGTAGGGAAGGTCTGCGATGAAGTCTGTGGCTGCTTCAGTCTGCATGAGCTGAGTACGGTTAAGCTTCATCAATACTTGGCTGTTGATTCAATAAACGGCATTCTTCCTGTGATCTTAAACGTCATGTCTCAGTCAAGCTCCTGCTCTAAGCTGGAGAGCTCTGGAGCAACAGAGCATATATTTCTATTACCCACACAGGCTTCCAGCAAAATCACTTGTAGCATATAGTGCAGAATCTTTCCCTTAAGCAGGATTCCCAGTTGAGGTTCTAACACAGTTTTCCCAAAATGGCAGTCTTCATTCCCAGCTTTCACACAGGACACATACATTCACTGTATAAAGTGTTTGCAGAACTTAGTGAATTACAGACACTTTAAAAATGTATTTTAAACAAAATGCTATTTAAAAATTATCTCAATTATACCTGTTTTCAATGTCTTTTATATTTCACTTCACCATGACTTCATAAAAAATCATGACAACTGATTTCATTTTGTAGATGATTTACAGCAATACACCCTTGCAGTGACTGCTGTGTTCCGGGGGTTACGGTCTCTTACAATTTCTTGTCTGCTCTTTATTGCTTCCGTGCAATTATTTCTTCTGTACAAGAGGATAACGGAGTGAGATATAACCATATGAATGTTCCTGTCATTACTTGTGATGGCTAAAATTGCTAAGGGGGATTTCTCAGCATTAGGAAATTCTCTAGCAACTTACAGCAGAAATGAAGACCAGAGAATTTAAATCTTTTAGAACTGAGTGGCTGAAGCCATAAATACATATTCACCTAAAGATTCAGACAGCTGGGAAATACCGGGGGTGTACAACTAAAATTACCCAGATCCCACATTTAGTGGCAGACTTGGGAACCAGCCTGGAGGCTTTTCTTGGGAATTCAGCATCAAAAGCAAGTAACCAATGGTGGCATAGGTAAGGGCTGTAGGACCAGCAGTAGAGACGGACTCTGGTCGTACAATGTCAGCTGGCAACTGTCCCATCAACCCACAGTACATAAACACACGCAACACAACAGATCACTCTTTTCCCAGCCCTCCGGATACAATGCAACTTCATTATTGCAATAATGGTATATTCCTCAAATTTTACCTCGTTATTTCCCAGAATTGGTTATGAACACAATTTTTTACTTTCTTCATTATGTAAACTTGCTGATGCACCTTTTTTTTTTCAGCAAATATTCAGAACCTATTCTTGTTTACTCACAGAAGTTAGGCCATACCTTACTTGTTTGTCTTCGCCTTTATTCTCCTTAAAAGACATGGGCTAAGAATTTCCAAATAAAAAGAATATTCCATCCTAGAAAAACACGTTCAAACCAGGGCTTTTTTGGAATAGCAACATGTGTGGGTTTTTTTTCCCCAGCAATAGCGGACCAAAGCAACAGAGCATACATTTCTATTACCCACACAGGCTTCCAGCGAAATCACTTGTAGCATATAGTGCAGAATCTTTCCCTTAAGCAGTTATTTGTATCAAATAGCTTCCTGATTAAATAGTTTACCATGACTTTGTATTTTTATAGTTTTCTTAATTAGTTCAGCTGTTAAACTTAACAATGTGCTGTCAGGATCAGTTGGAAGATTTAAGAGACACTTCAGACACACCTTGTCCTCTGGCTATACAGATATGTATCCAGCATCAGCAGATAAAATGGCAGTGGCTTCAGTAAGTTTCCAGAGGGCTGAAAAAGGAGAATACCCAGAACAATGACTGAAATATCAATTAAAGTCTCTTTTTGAGGGCAGCCCATGAAAAATACTTGTTTTTACAAACAACAGGCTTTTGAGATCCAGCAATGGTGTACTTAGCATAAGCCAAGAAGAGAAACTGCTACAAAACAAAAGCAACAGGCAAGAGTTGTGACTCCTCTTTTCCGTATGAATTCTGGGATTTTGTTTCCGAACTGGACTGCCCATTCCTTTCTCCAAAATGGTGTTGGCCATGGGCATATGAAAACCAGATTAAACAGTCTAGATGCCATCATGTATTAACCTCCTGTGCATTTCCCCACTTAACAACAATAGGTAATTGTTAGACCAGCTTTATAGCACCAAAACTAATGTGCTGAGAGGTAAGCTTTGCCAGTCACTGCAGCTTATGGGTTTTATTGCTGGTGGTGAGATTTGTTTGCTCAGATACGTCCTTCTTGATTTTATGTTTGCTGAAAGGAATTTGAGCGATGAGTTCTGGCATCTCTGTTATTCAAAGGAATGGCAATTAATCCAGATAGTCATAGGCTGATTATTATCCCTGTTATTATTACTCTGTATTCTTTCCAAAACTATTTGGACATTTGCAAGTGCTCTCTACCATTGTGAGTGTTAATCAGCATTGGGACTGATGTTGGGGACCGTGCAAGGTCCTTTCTGATCCTGGCACCTGACAGTCTCTGAGTTATGGCCCTTGTCTTGTCTGCTTTGAGGAGTATCAGACCGGCTGTGTTGCTTCAACATACTCATAACGTGCTCAGAGCTGTGCGCTGTCACACGGATTATGATAAAATCTCCTGCTTGTGTTGGCCAATTTCAAGGGCCAGGAAGCTGTCCCCGATGTTCAGCTGTCTAGATGTCCCATGTGGACTTTTATTTCATTTTTCTCTGCAGCTGAAGGGCGGGTACCAAGCAGCACCCAATATGTGGGGACATTATAGAGGATCCCCCTTCTCAGGGCAGGGGTAGCTGCACTTCTTGGGACCCAGCTGAGCTGATACAGAGGTCACCAGCAACAACAATTCACTGTCATGGGTTACCATATCCACTGATTAGCTGAGAATATAATGATAAAATCTGTGAGGCAGTTTTTATCAGATCAGAGTAGAGGGGGTTTGCCTTTGTCTGCAGCACAGGATCTGGCTCTCTGGCAGGGACTATATCACCGGCCAGCCTTGTCTCTGCATTAAGGACACATCAGCGCCTTCAGCTTTCTGCTGCTGAGCACTGTTTCAGCCTCCAGAGGATGAATGCACTCTGAGCTCTGGCACCACTTCCAGAGCACAGTCCCTCTGTTGATGGACTCACAAGCTCGAGCTGGAGTTGCCTTGGGCATTTTTCCCAGGGATGTGTTAGAGTCCCCATCACTGGAGGTTTTCAAGATGCGATTGGACAGGGGCTAGATAATCTTATCTAGGCTCCCTTTCCCATGAAAGGTTGGACCAGATGACCTTTCGAGGTCCCGTCCAACCTGGGCTGTTCTATGATCTCTGCATGGCACACCATGCTGCGGTGCAGGCGTTGCCTTAAGTGTTTGTGGTACCCAAGACGATGGGCCGGATGACTTAATGGACTTTCTAGTCTCTGGGAAGCTGCAAAGGCAGTACTTGAACTAGTGACATCTATAGCTCTGCAAAGGCAGAGCTGATGTGTTATCAGAGCTCAGCCACCCCTGTGTGATGCCAAATGGTGGAAGTGTGGTGCCACTGGTTGGAGACGTGTCACCCCTTAGCTGGATATAGATATCTTCCTCCACCTTCAGTCCCATGATCTTCTGCAATGGGGACAGAGGGACCTGCAGCTTTGACTCTCAGCCCAGCAGTAGCCTTATGTTGGCCTGACAAAGGGGTCTCTGGCTCCGTGAGGGTTCTCCATGAGGTGTGCCCCAAGTGATGGGCATGAAGCTGTGGAGGTCCCTGCCTGAGTACCCAAGCTAACACACCTGTTTTGGGGCATGGAGTAGCTCCAAGGTAGGATTTCCGCAGCACCTCCAGGTCCAGGTGAAGAGACTGTCCCATTTCCAAAACTGTACAAAGGTAGAAAACAGAAAGACAACACGACTTGTCTAGGTGACCACAGAAAAACAACTGGAGAGATAAGAATAGGCTCTTGCAGCAGAAAACCTGCTTGTGCAAACATCTGTGGGTGAGGAACCTCACACCAGTGGAGACCTGAGCCAGACAATAAATATAATATTAAATACTTGTGTCTGATAGCCTCCAGAGGAGATCTCTGTGTGAGTTCTGTTTCAAGGCCATTAAACAGTGTGTCCCTACTTTTCTCCCCAGTTGTCCCTATGAATTTCAAATGCTTCTGGGTAGGCTAATAGGTATATTATTTGTCCTCTTTAGATGAAAGGTGTTATAAAGTGTACACAACTATTTAGTCTGATCAGATTGACCATGTAAGCTGTGCTTCTCTTGAAGCCTATTAAGTTACTTAGAGTGCACTGTAATCACGTAAAACAGAAATTACATGGTGATTATGTATCCTGTGAAAAATGTGGGTGAGAAATCATGCCTTTGATTATAAAATATGAAATGTAAACTGTACGCAGTCCAATGCAGCCTGGCTCGTTTATATTGCCTAGCATCCTGGTATGTCGCTTATGAAGTGGTAACATAAGGAGCTGAGTGCTGACAGAGATGACAAACTGCATTTCCAGAAGCAGCACGGCTGCCTTTATGGGCATTAATCAACAAACTGAAAGGCCTGGAATGAAGGGGAAATAATAATAATAATAAAAAAAAAAGACAACTTGCAAGATTAAAGGCAAGGAGGCTTCTCTGGATGTGACTCGAAGCCTGGGGAAATCCAGACCAACACTTCAGTGTGGTAGTGAGGGGAAGTTTTTGTGCTATAGGCATCTTGTTCATCTGTGCTGAGGTGTGCAAGGCTCAGAAGTCCTTAGATAAAACTGGGATAGACAGTAAAAAAAAAAAAGATACACAATTTGTTTTGGTCAAAACTACCTCTAAGCAGATGTCAAAAAGTTTAGCTGAGAGTCTGAACATTTTCATTTTCTGAAGGGTAGGTTGTAATAAGCACCTTGCTGAAATTAAACACAGTAACCTGGTGACTTTAATGAGTGTTTAAATCAAAGGTGCACAAACTACCCACAGCTGAATTAATATTCAAAAAAAGTCACAGAATGTGCTGGATGAGGTGCCAGGCCTAAACAGAAGAATAATTGTGTTAGAAAGCAGTACTGGGAAAAAACATAATTAATGAGGAATGGAAAAACAAAAGCGTAATAAGAAGAAGTCCTGTGTGCTAGATGTCATTAAGTAAAGGAATAAAATGAGAAGTCACAAAAGTCAAACTTTTGGGAAGGATTTTAATACAAACAGCAAAAGCTTGTTTAGGCAGGTAACTATCGAAAGAAAAGAAGATGGATTATTGTGCAGAAAGGATATTTTAGAGATTGGAGATAATCCATATAAGGCCCAGACTTAATGGAAGTTCTTCGGTTTTTTAGAGATGAAGACAACAAGCACTGCAGAAAAAAATAAAGTGAGTGAATGGAAGTATGAAAGTGGAAATTGCTGCATCAAACTGCATCATAAATGCAAATTGTATAAAACAATTTGCATCAGAGAAAGCCAAAGAAACTGGCCATAAGAAATGACATCTGATACCAATTATTTCTAAGAAATGTATCAAATTACAGGCTGACAACCGCAGATAAGAAAATAGCAAATTATGTATAATGAGGAAAGGGGAAGAAGTAGTGAACTTAACTTTTCTGTTAATGCCACTGAGAAAAAAACCTGCCTATTTTCATGTTAACATATGACATAATGGCATAACGCTTGAAACAAAGAAGAAAATCACATTACTAAGCACTGTAATTTGCTGTGTTGTTGGATGCGTTATATGTTGCAGTACATGAGGATATGAACATAACTTTGCAGATGGCACCATTCTGATAGATTTGCACAGCAAAAGATCACTATACAGTTTCTTTACACAACTAAAAATCTCAAATATTCACTAATAATTTTTACTGAAGTCCAGGCATGAAGCAATTGTGGAGTCCAACAGATCTCTCGTGCACAGCATATGTCCACTCTTGGAAATAAGCATGAGTTACGATTCCAGCCAAATGCACAAATACGTGGAAAAGCTTTCATGGAGATGATAAGGTCCTTTGAGTGAGCTTACTGGTAGTGTGGCTGAACAAAGTACAAATGCCACATGAGTCTTAATAAAAATGATAAAACTAGAACCAGTTCCTGCCAGTATAAACACATGACAATTTTAAGCTGATCTTTCTCACACTCATTGTAACTGTAGGGGAAGGGCAAGAGGGAAGTCAGGGGAGTCATGGAGTGAGATATTACTCATCGTGGCCATTGTAAATGATTTCCCCAGAGGCTGTAATTTCTTTGAGGAACTTGCTCATTCTAAATCATTTCACACCCTAATCATGCCTATAATTTATTCTGAAGATATCTGCACTTCTGTGGTTTGCTTTTGGTCCTGACTAATAGTCCTATGGGGTGGCATGTCTCACTGAGTGTCCCGTTGGGGACCCCTGAACCTGCCCAGGTCCTGCTGGGAAGCTCAGTGCTTTGTAGGACTGTACTTGGGGATGTCAACTTCTCTGTTTCTAAGAGGGCAATCCTCTGATGAATGGGAGGCACTATAGTCTGGATTTTGGATTTAGCACTGGAGGATCAGTTTTCCCAAGGAAGTCTTTCCAAGATGAATACTCAAGTACCTCTTATATATTTTTCAGGAAGCCAGTGGAGACCAGATGACTCACCAGGGAACCAGTTAAGCAGAACAGAGATCTTTGGGAACCCATCCTCTTTTTTGAGAAGAGGCCAAATTTGAGTCATTTCAACATAATTTCCGGAAATGAGGGTACAGAAGAGGCAGCTTTCTGTGCTTTGCTTCATGGTGCTGTGGCAATTACTGCTTCGCACTGGGCTTCCTGGACATTATTGCATTTGAAACGGTGGAGTGATCTTTTCCTTAAATTCACAGTGTGGTGTGACCCAATGGCACTGCAGGGTGTCTGGTGTGCTCCGGGCATGCCTTACAGCACACGAGCACTTACTGAGCTTTAGCAGAAAAATAGATGTTGAGAAGCCAGGGGCCGATGCAGTTCTCTGCGTCCTAGTACCACCCCAGAGATGTTCCCAGTCACACAGGGAGGTGCCCAGATATGGTATGAGCTCTGAGAGCAGAGGGTTTTCAACTTGCAGTTTTAGATTTAGGTGCCAAATTCCACCTAAATTCTTCTTTAGGTAATTTAATCCTTTATTGAATCTAGACCTCATCCTGTCTCTGCCTTAGTTCACCTGTAAAGCATTTTTGTCTTGAGGCTGGAAGCCTTTTGGAAGTGAGTGTCTGTTGCCTTTGGTTTGCAGAAAAATTAGTACAGCAGGGCCTTGAGATGATTTCGTGACTTCTTGGTACGAGCTAAGCCAGGAAGACCAGGTCACAAACACCGATGCCTTTCATTTGTGCAACATGAGTATAAAAAGTTATTAAATCAGAATATAATGAGCGGTGTAGAGGATTACTTTGCAACAAACAGCTTGCTAACAGTGTAAAAATGCCCTTCAGTGGCTCTGCTAATTGTTAGAATATTTTACAGTTGGGGAATTTTGCTTAAGAATCTCCCAGCCATGTAAGAAGCACACAAAAAACGGAAAACAGGTAAGACTGAGCATTCAGGACAGACCTGCATCAGGAGACAGGCTTGTTTGAGAGAACTAAAATCACAGTTTGTTCAATGTAACCAGACAGTGAGTATGCAGTCTTTGGCTATTTATAACTCACAAATAAGGCAAGCAGACAGCTAATATAGCCAGGGGCCAGCAGTAACAGAGCAAAGCAGTTTTATTAGCAAGCCTAGGTGAACATGTCATTTGATGTATCCATGTGTGAAAGTATTTTTATCATCTGTATGTTGAAAAATGTCACAGAAGCTTTAAACATGAAATTAAATAAAATTAAACCTTACTGAAGATAGCTGGATCCCTCAGGCACTTGGAGTCTCTCAGTGGCTTAAATGATAATTATAGAGAGAAGTGGACTAATCACAGGGGACTTCAGTCTATACGGAAAAATCCAACATAACCAGATTTACAATAGTTAGAAAAAGAAACGTATGGCAATTACCACAGAATAGAGAATGGCTGCTTAATTATAAACTTCTGCATGTAGAATTTCTGACATATGAATTGAAAAGTAATTCAGTTCTATTAAAATGTTGCAATCCAAATAATTAGATTGGATCACGATATCTCAGTTGCATTGACCAGCTGATCCCATCAGCTGAGTAATTAGCCAACATTAATCAGCTAAGCTCCAGCAGAGGTGTTAGTTGGTTTAATACGCCTGTATTTATGTCTTGCAGAGATAGCTTTGTGTTGTAAAAATGAAATGAAATAAAGTAATTCGCCCCAGTTTATGACATTTCAGGTATTTCAGTTTACTCTTTGCTGTGCTGGGTTTCTTGCCTGGAAATATTTGCCTTTCTGCTGAAGCCCCAGAGAGGCTGTGATGGTTCCTGGGTTGGCTGCTCTGCAGCTCCTGCCATCCCTGGAGGAAAGCCACTCATCACAGGGGAGCTGCACGTCCCATGAGGGCCCCAACAGCATTAACAAAATCATCTTTCACTTTGGGAGTGGAAAGTTTCATTTTTTATTTTGGTATGTTTGTCTTCACTTAATAGCTTTCTTTTTTACATCTTTGATTTTTTTTGACAAAAAACAGTTTCTGAAGGAAACCCATGCTTTTTGTAGCAATTTTCATATTCTTCATTTAAAAAACCAATCAACCAAACAGTGAAAAGGTTTAACCGCTACCAGTGGCAGCTGTTTTTTAAAACGGAAAAAAAAATCAGTTTCTTCCCTTGAATGCTTACAGTCTAAAATTTTCAAGAAATGCAAAATAAGGGAAAAAAAGATAAATATGTAGTAACTTTGTGTTTTCTTTGAAGGTACAGCAATAGCCATAATCATGACTCAGGTAACTCTGCCTGTGGAATGATTTCCTTGTGCGTTGAAACCTGCGGCCGATGGGACCAGCTGGGAAGGGACAAGGCGAGCATCCTTAAAGATACTGATCCTTCCAGACATTTCTTATTGCTTACTCATCCCTGTGCTCGATAGTATATTCCTTATGATGATTTCATAGCTGTGCAAAAGTTAGATACTCTATCAGCATTGGTTTAGCCTACCTCTTCATTATACTGCATTCAAGTAGTCTGTTAGCTTCTATATACCATCTCCTTAAAGAATTAACTCTTCCATGGGGAAGACATCTATTGATCATTCTTATAAACACAAGACAAATTATTTCTCCCCCCCTAAATTTAAATTTTTCCTCACTTTTTTTAGGTCTCAAATTTTCTTTATTTTCTTTGTAACTGTCTGTCCTGGTTTTGGCAGGGATAGAGTTAATTTCCTTCCTAGTAGCTGGTACAGTGCTGTGTTTTGGATTTAGGATGAGAACAAAGTTGATATTGATAATGCACCGATGTTTTAGTTGTTGCTAGGTAGTGCTTACACTAGCCA
>NW_008824986.1:10831698-10840856 GCF_000699105.1 Pygoscelis adeliae | reverse complement strand
TATTATTATTATTATCATTTTATTTCAATTATTAAACTGTTTTTATCTCAACCCACGAGTTTTTCTCACTTGCGCTTTTCCAATTCTCTCCCCCATCCCATCGGGGGGCGGGGGGGGAGTGAGCGAGCGGCTGCGTGGTGCTTAGTTGCCAACTGAGGTTAAACCACGACACTGTCAGTGAAAAGACATAGTTTCCTCAAGAACCAAGTCAATATTAACCGATTTGTTATATTATTTTAAAATAGCTGGAATGACCTCCATGTTCTGTGTGCAACTTTGTATTCAAATTGCAAATAGGTCTTGATGAAGTTCATTAAAAGTATATGACTACCAATTCATTACCATCTAATTTCCTCCCCAAAATATGTTGCTCAAATGTGCTTCATCTCTACATGTTGTAGTGGGAAGCCGAGGAGCATGGAAATGTGAGACTATGTAGCACATCACCATAAGGGGCTATTTTGTCGTGTGATTTCTGTATATGAATGTACTGAAGTTGGGTGGATGTGGTAAAGGAGAATGATGAACCAGCTCATCCTGGACTCCCTTACCCTACTTGTCAAGTGTCCTTAGAATAGGTCCCAAATTACTGTTGGTAATGTCTGGAATTTGAACTAAAACACCTTCAGAAAAGATAATAAACCGCAATGTGGGGGGTAATTGTGGCAGCCTATTGCCTCATTTGACCAAAATGCAAGAGGATGAAAAAGCTGAGGGGGAGAGCAGAGAAACCTTGATCCCTCTGGTATGGAAAAGTCCCGCAGGTACAAGCAAGTTATTGCAGGATCACAGATCACAGATAACTTGTTCTGTGGCTCTTAATGTAAATTTACGTTGCATATCTTTTCAGAATAGTTATTGTGTTTAAGATTTTGTATTCTTGAGTCTGCTCACCACTGCCCATTGAAAGACCCCATTCCCACATACTCATAGCCTTGCCTTATGTTAAGTATTTGGATTTATATTTTCCATGGCAGAAGTCACTTCTACAAGGAAATTACTACCTTTCAGAAAGAAAATTGAGTTTTAAAAAAGGCCAATAAAACTTCAGTTTGTTCAGTGTTTTCTTTTTTCCTTTCCTTTTTAACCTTTTAATCTATGTTCTCTTTTGATTTTTATCTTGCTGTTAGGAAAGACAGTAGCAGGGCTGAGCTCTGATAAAATCAAAAGTGAGTGTTTGTGTGAGCATTTGAACTCACCTTACACCTCACATACAAGGACAGCAAGAGTCCAACCTTGTATTGATACAGACACTGCTAAGAGTCTGTAGCAATGACAGCTTCATGACACCAAGCTGACTGGTGTGGTCGACATGCCAGAGGGACGGGATGCCATCCAGAGGGACCTGGACAAGCTGGAGAAGTGGGCCTGTGTGAACCTCATGAGGTTTAACAAGGCCAGGTGCAAGGTCCTGCACCTGGTTCAGGGCAACCCCCAGTATCACTACAGGCTGGGGGATGAAGGGATTGAGAGCAGCCCTGCCGAGAAGGACTTGGGGGTACTGGTGGATGAAAAGCTGGACACGGGCCAGCAATGTGCGCTCGCAGCCCAGAAGGCCAATCGTATCCTGGGCTGCATCAAAAGAAGCGTGGCCAGCAGGTCGAGGGAGGTGATGCTGCCCCTCTACTCTGCTCTGGTGAGACCCCACCTGCAGTACTGCGTCCAGCTCTGGCGCCCTCAGCATAAGAAAGGCACGGACCTGTGGGAGCGGGTCCAGAGGAGGGCCACGAAAATGATCAGGGGGATGGAACACCTCTCCTATGAAGAAAGGCTGAGAGAGTTGGGGTTGTTCAGCCTAGAGAAGAGAAGGCTTCAGGGACACCTTATTGCAGCCTATCAGTACTTAAAGGGGACTTATAAAAAAGATGGCGGCAAACTTCTGAGCAGTGCCTGTTGCGACAGGACAAGGGGGAATGGCTTTAAACTAAAGGGGGTAGATTGAGACTAGATATAAGGAAGAAATTTTTTATGCTGAGGGTGGTGAAACATTGGCACAGGTTGCCCAGAGAGGTGGTGGATGCCCCATCCCTGGAAACATTCCAGGTCAGGTTGGACGGGGCTCTGAGCAACCTGATCTAGTTGAAGATGTCCCTGCCCAAAGCAGGTGGGTTGGACTAGATGACCTTTAGAGGTCCCTTCAACCCAAACTATTCTATGATTCTATGATTCTAAAACCTTAGGCTGGAAGGCAAAGATTTTATGTTCTTTCTTTTCCCCTCGTGCTGTTGAGGAAAGGTCCTTCCTACAGACTGCTGCCAAGAGTCGCACAGCTTGTGACACCGGGTGTTTTCTTACGGACCTCTGTGCTTTTCACTCTCTTCTACAGCAATGTGAAATGAAACTCTTCTCATGTCATCAATTTTAGGGAATACTGTGGTGATTATAATGTTGGGAGAAAATTAATTTTGGCCATCAAAGCATAAGGCACTTTCATAGGAAAGGCACTTTGTGCCTTTCTTACTGAAAAACTGGGAAAAGCACAAAGCCCAGTGAAGAACATGGTAATTCTTATTTCCATTGCAGCTTTTGCTCTGAGTTTTGTTGGGGACCGTAACAGGGTTTTTTACATTTTTAATTGCTTCTAGGAGAAAAGTTTTCAAAATCTCAAAAAGTCCATTTGAATGACAAAATAGCTTTCAATTTAGCTGATGTAAATTAATAACTTAATGGGGAAGAGTTTTCTGTTTGTTGATGGAAAAAGAAGTTTTGCCTTCTAGAAACAAAGCATTTCAGCCTATATGGGTTTTGCAAGATTTGCAAATACACAAGGTCTTACTCTTAAAAATGTGGACAACAATGCAGAGAGTGAGTGCAAAACAATTGGGTTAGAGTACAATGAGTATCACTCAACAAGTGATACTTTGAAGGAATAAAATGTTATTACCCATTTTAATATTTCATTAACCATTTGAAAATATACATTTTCAGTTACCTTTCCTAAAACAGCAGCCATCTGTTTCTCTAATCTGAGTTAATCTTGCTTATCATTTTTCTTCTTAAAAACAGGAATAAAACCAGGACACATTCTTAAAATCACAACAATCTTTTGAATTGCTCCATTTTCAGCTTCTTTAGAACAATGATATTCATTCAAATTCATTCATTTTCTTTCTTTTTTGGAATAACTGATGCATTTCTACTGGAAAATATTTATTCCCTTGGCTAAGGACAGTGTTGCTATCTTCTTTAATTTACGTTGCTATTTTGTCAATGGCAAACCATAATATTTCCAACATAAAAGGATTGGTTGCTATACACCATGCTACATAAACAGGCATGAAAATAAACCCATTCATTCAGAGGAAAAAGAAGAGGTGGGGCTGGAAGAAGGTTTCCAGCCCGCTGAGCCAAATATTTTTCTGCTTAGGCCAAAAAAGCAAGCCCCCCCCCCTCCAACAGAAGCAGTCTCCTTGTGCATCGCCCACTAGTACTTGTCAAAATAAATTGTATATTATGTATTTAGGAGAAAAGAATAGCCAAGAAATTACAAACAGCTCAGGCTAATTTTAACTCTGTTAAACAGAATTAATTAATCTAGCTCAGAAAAATACAAGTCACCGGCTTACTAGTTTTTTTCAAAGCTTTTTATAACTTTGTAAGAGGAAAAATTCCAGAAGAGCAATCCATAGCTGCAGATGCAGCTGCCTAAAACATGAAGAAAAAAACTTATTTCTATGTGCCTTTGACATTTTTCTTGGGTGAGAAAGAAAGATATTTAAGCTTCACAGCACAAATACCAAGACTGTAAGATCTACATATTTCTGTGATAGACGCATTGTGTATTTCACTCTGTGAGATGAAGCAGAAGAACCAGGACAGTCTTTTTGGCCCATCCTTTATATATCCTTGGTAATTTTTTTCAAGAGCAATGGTTTGTCTGCTTTCAAGTCTAAAAATTCCCCTGCACGTACCGTCAAGAGATTTTTGCTGCTTTACACTGCTGATTCAGGAGGTATGAGAAATCCATCCACTTGCATAGCAGAACTCAGTGGTGTAAGCAAGGAAGAAAGGGTAAAAAAAAAGGCACACAATCATCTTTTCTATGTTGGGCAATTTTTAGCTGGCTACAAACTTACTGGAATCAGATGTCCAGATTGTATTGTACAGATAAACTCAAAAATTGAGTACTAGACTTACTTGCAGCCTGGATCTACCTGTGGGTTTCCATTGTAGAGAACCACTCTACAGACTGCACCATCCTTGGGAAGTCCTTACTCCTTGGAGTAAGACCATGGTGGCTCCATGGGAGGGGAAACCAGAGGAGTAATTTTGTGCAATATCTATGTGGGAGCAGAAGGGTCCATGCGTTAAAGTCTGCACTCCAGGCTGTGCCAGAATCCTGGACTGTTGGTCTGTACACATCTCGACTCCTCTGGAGTTGAACGAAAAGGATCAGAGCTGCAGAGAGTTGTGCAAATCACAGCTTGCTACTCTTCCAGACTTGAAACAAGGAAGACAGTGAAAATATCACTTGTTCCTCAGAAGTCTGCATGCTGTATTGAAGAGCTGGGCTTTCGTCCAGAGAGACTGAAATGGGAGTCTCCAGCCAAAAGAGAGCTGGAGGGCAGCAGCTTCTCTAAATAAGAAACTGCACAAATGCGTGGCCTTGACCACATTAGGTGATGCGAAGCATCTCACACACCACTTGTTGCTGCTGTGGGGATGTAAGCGCCTGCAACCCCGCACTGCTGGGCTCCTTGGTGTTTGTCTGGACCACAGTCAGGGTGGTTATTGCCTTCTCTTTCCCACCAAGCTGCACTGGCCCAGCTGGGAACTGGGAACACAAGGTAGAGTCCCCAGAAGTCTTCCCCCACACGACAGAGGGGCGAGTACCCAAAATGTGAGGGTCTTCTGGGCACTGCTAACAACAATTCCTTACTGCAGAGCCCAATTGTACACATTGTTTTCTCCTTCCTGCCACCTTTGCTCCCAATAAGCCTTCAGAAACACTTTCTGGGGAAATAGTCATGAAAATACATAGTGATACAAGAGTTTATCAGAGTTTCTTTTTTGTAAAAACATTCTCAGAAATAAGAAAGGTCACTTGCACAGATATTCACAAAGACTGAATAGGAGGAATTACAAAGGTAGCCTGGAGGAAAATGCTATTTTTATTCAGGGAAGCAGGTACCGATATTTTTACAAACTGCACACAGCTGGAATGGTACTTGTATATACATATATATATATATATACATGCTTATATACACATACAGAGAAATAAAATAAAATGTGCCAGTGCCAACCCTAAAGCACACTGAGGACCACTGTGTCAAAAATGTCCTCATGAAACAGAAAGCAAAGCTGGCAAGAACCAGCAGCAGTAGCTCTTGGTGAAGTTCCCAAATACAGAACCAAGGGTTTGGTTCCTATTTCTGATCACTGCTATGGCTAAGCACCTTTGTCTTTTTTTTTTTGGCCAGGGTTTCCTCAAAAATCTTTGTCTATGCCCCTAAATAGATTGCAAACTCTTCTGAGCCAGGAATCTCTCAAAATTGGCAATACCTACTATGATGAGGATTTGATTTCAGCCATTCCTCTGGTAAAATCAGTACCTCCTGAGATACTGTCCTATACTCCTCAGATTTCTGGGAATCCAAGTCAACTGGGGAGATATTTCTTCCTTTGGAAAGGCTGTTGGACTGAAGTTATAAGAAATGGTATATCCAGCAGTATTGCTTCTGTTTTCATGGGTATGTTGATGACAAAGTTTTGTTCTAGTGAGAAACAAAATGACTCAATTGCAGCTGCCATGCCTACCAGCACATGCACCCCAGGGATGTACAAATTGTCACAGGCAGATGGAGAAAATCTGGGAGACCATTCTGGGAAAGTGTTAGTAACACCTCCTGGAAGAGCCCACGGGAGCCCCCTCTGAAACGCCCCACAAACACCACTGGGGTGGGTGTCTCCCGGACATACGCACACATGTCAAAAGCCATGTGCGATGGCCTGGAGGACCTCCAGCTTCCCAGGACCCCAGTGGGTATTTAGCAATTCACAGGGATATAAATAAGGAAGGCATTTTATCCCAGAAATATGCACACAATAAAGATACTTGATAAAAATAATTTACAGCAGCATCGAAAATTGATATATATATGATAAAAACCAATTCCAAATCCAAATCAATCTCCTAAACTGAAGACCAACTACAGAAAAAACTAATAACTAGAAGTGATTTATAAGGAACTGAAAACATCATGAGATAGGGGAATAAAATATATTTCGAATAGAACAATATAATGTTATTGGCAACACAATGGCATACAAGCCTCTGGAGGTGTCATGCTGTCTTCTTTGATTAAAAGCTTGCACAGAAATATGAGTATTACTTTAGAAAGACTGTTTATATCTTCAGTGTCTCTAGAATATTATTAATTGGAGTATGCAAAATTAGGTCTTCAGAGCTCTTGAAAAATATTGTAAGCAGTAAGTCTTTATGTGGAAGGATAAAGCAAGGATTTCAGAGGGTTTGGAAGAAGTAATTAAGTTCTATTACTTGCCAGTATATTCATTTCATATGAATTCATCTTCATACAGGAAGAACTTTCCCACAGAAGTGGACATAGCTGTATTTGTTTGTTTTTCTTTGATTTCCCTTCTTGTATTTCCTGAAGGGAAGATTAGCAAGACACTCCAATTAATCCCAAGGAAGAAACCATCTCACTACTGTAAGCGACCTGAAAATCTGAACTAGCTGTCTTGGATCCTTAGGCTGTATGACTTTAGTCAGTGAGACAAGCAGTTTCAGAGGGAGTGTCACCCCATGCGAAGACAGGGGATAGTTGAAAAAATGTCATCTACAATTTCCTTCCTTCAGCTGGCTATGGAGGTAAATTCCATTTTTCAATGAGTGCAGGTAGGACAGACACATACTTCTCTGATCATCTTTCCTTTAGTTACAGCATTGGATCCATGATGAGCTTTATTTCTAGGTCTTCTTTGGTGATATGGGAATGGAGAAACTGTTATACATTTATCCCTCCTTTTAGGATCTTAAATTAACATCCATCATTGCTTCTTTACCTTTTAAAATTTTAATCCAAAACTGTCCTGCACATGTATCTTGATACTTTTAGAGATATATGTCTTGGGCTCAAGGACAGAAAGAAAAAACAAAAAACATTGCATGGTTTATACTGTGGAGCTGATGTACTCTTACTCTGTAAAGTCAGTCAGTCTGACCAGGCATCAAAATCTGTCCTGCAAGTTGTTAAAGGAGGAAGAACTTGCTGGTCAGAATCATTAGGCAAATTAGTGCAGTTAATAAGAGCATCGCCTCTACCATGTAGCAGGTGAACGCAGTTGGCATCTGGTTAGATTTATGACTACCTAAATTATGTGATTTCCCCTGTACAGCTACAAAAGCAGGCAGCAAGGGAGTGTGATTCCAGTGACAGACCAGGCCTAGAGAAGAGGAAACAAATGAAAGAGGGAACTCGGGAGCTGCAGTTTCTAACTCAATTTGCCTGGTGTTTACATTGGAGGGACACTGACCCCAGGCAGGCAAGAATTTCCACCATTCAGAGGAACTTCTTAATTGGCAATAAAACCAGATTTCACATAGCAAAACTACAAGACTTGATGAAAAAAAAAAAGAATCTTTTTTTTTTTTTTCCCCCCGTTTGGATAAGCAGTAACAATATTTAAATGGCAATTTTTTTAAAGTCTGTTTATTTCTTTAAATGAATGGCCTCTCATTTAAACTTGCAGACAGAGACATTTGGATATCATCTAATATTTTGATTTTTAATATCAAACTTTTAATCCTTCTTCTTAGGAAGGGAGACGCTTTCTCAGTACAATAGAACATAGGGATCTCCTTTGACCCTGATGTCCACCGTCCACAGTGCCAGCCATGAGAGTCGATGCAAGGACTGCAATCCTTCCCCCTCCTCCTTCTTCCCAAGTGCTACTTCAGGGCTTAAGAAGAGCTACTTAAATATTAAGATTATTAAAATACCAGTCTAGAAATCCAAGAAGCATGCCACTGAAATCAGGGTGCTTTAGAAAGAAATTGGGGTCACCTTGTGGTCTAAGCACAATTAAATTATGCCCTAATTTTCACAGGACTCTCTTAATGGAGGCTTAAACTGTCAAGCTCTACAGGTCAATCAAAGTGATGGTATTTTCCCATTATCAGGTGCTACTCAGTGTGAATAAGGGTTAAAAGATTGAGACCCCAAATGTGCAGCTGATCCTGAGCAGAAAAGCGATGGATGGAAGCATGATGTATGCTCAACTTCTAGCTAAAGTCATTACACTGAAAGTAAAGTAGCTCAGGGAGTGCCCATTGCCCAAATCCAATTTTCATACCAATGTGTTGCTGAGAGTACAAATTACTGAAAATTTGCCAATCCAAAGCTAGTATTCAGAAAAGCCTTTCCAGTAAAAGTGAAAACAGCCTTTCAGTTAGCAGTGCTGCTTTTCCAATAAAGCATATGTGAAATAAAACCTACAAAATTTCAATAAATAAAGTAAAACACAAATAAAACATAGTTGTAAGAATACTGGTACGAGGAATTGTATTCTAAAGCTGAGTGCATGGAAAGAAAACCCAGCTGAGTAAGAAGCAAAATAAATCTTCATGCATAGTCAAGGACCGATGGATTTCTTGGTGGGAAGAAAGCCAGCTGGTTGAGTTTTACCAGTAGAAAGGGGAAAGATGGGAACGCTGTGGAACCATAAATCGTAACAAAGCCTCAAGTTTGTCTGCTAAAGTTACTTTCCCCCACCTAATAATTTCACTTCCCTGCACATATGACGTGTTTACCTGCCTCCTTTTCTGCCAGATTCAGTCCCATATTTCTTCCTGTCTATTTCCATATAAGATGATTTGACTGCTCAGTTCCCAGGTATCTCACACGTCCCACGTGGAAAGGCTGTAATGGTGGTGTGCCCTGTAACATGCCCTTCCCCTCCGCATGTGTGTCTGTCTCACTAGCCTTCGGTGGAGATCTCTCCTGAGGTAATAAACTTATCGCTTTTGATAAGGGCAAAGGGGTCCAGGAAGGCTGGACGATCTTCAAGAAGGAAGTCTTAAAGGCGCAGGAGCAGGCTGTCCCTGTACGCCGCAAGAAGAACGGGCGGAGAAGACGACCGGCCTGGCTGAACAGGGAGCTTTTGCTGGGACTCAGGAAAAAAAGGAGAGTTTA
>NW_008824986.1:10821192-10829883 GCF_000699105.1 Pygoscelis adeliae | reverse complement strand
GGTTGAGTCACCATCCCTGGAAGTATTTAAAAGACGGGTAGATGAGGTGCTTAGGGACATGGTTTAGTGGGCATGGTGGTGTTGGGTTGACGGTTGGACTTGATGATCTTGGAGGTCTCTTCCAACCTTAATGATCCTATGATTCTATGATATTAATTAGTGATTAGCCTTCTAAATGTGATATCTTAATGCATAACAATGTCTAACCTCCCTGGGACGCGTGTGTGAATACCTGTTCACTTGCTTTACCACCCAGGAGAAAGCAGTTTGCTGGCACCATCTGGAAGCTGAGCACGTCCCCCAGCCCCAGCCAGAGTCTTTGCTGCAATCAATAAATGATGCTAGGAAAACAGTGTTTAGTGCTCTTTTGCATTAATCCTTATTAATGAGGTCAACTGTAATCAGGTGGCTAGCACAATTAATTCCAGTAACAAAAGAGCAAGATGGCAGTGAATAAGAAAACCCAGTTTAGAGAAAGTTTGGATAAACTACATGTTTTCCAATCATCAGGTCTTGATTATTTATGTGTTAGAGACCTTACTTAAAGAATAAACCAAATGTTGTTAAGGGGAAGACTGATGATGCACTGGGGCAGATTGGTTAGTGCAAGTATGGGATCTCCCTGGTCAGGGACCTTTAGACAAATGTCTGTCAGAAGGGCTACGTAGGTGGTGCAGGGCAGGGAGATGAACTCTGTAGTCCCGAGATCCTTTCTACAGCTATAACTTTATGTTGTATGATGAATAATTGTTTGAGGATATTTTAGGCTATAATTGAGATTTCATTTGTAGATCAAGAGTGGAAGGATTGATCTAGAAATAGGTCTTGAACCAGGAATATCGTTATAAAATGGGAACTATCTAATTCTTGGAAAAAAGGCAAATATCTTGAAAGACAAATTCATTAAAATTCTGATTAAACCCAGTGGGTGCCTATGCAAAAAAATGGCTTTGATGTGATTCAAATCTATAAATGTGAGTGAATGTTTCTACTTTTGCGTATGCCTATTTCTTTGGCCAATTCAGGTGGGAATTCCAGAAAAGAGGAGTTGGTTCCATGCAGATGCTCCAATACTGACACAGCCTGGCATTACCCAGCATGGCATTTGACTGAGTTGTTGTTAGGCATGATATCTGTTCAAAAGGAGAGTTTGTTTGAAAACTGTACTTGGAAATCAAGGAGTTTGATGCAAAAGAAAGTCTTATTTCTATTGGTGCAGGTTGATTGCAGAGAGTGAATTTTGTGCCTTAAGAAACAGGAAGAATAATTTCTGCCTCAAGAAATATGCAAGTTAACTGTATGCTATTTTGAACATTTTAATATTCTAGCTGACACATTTGATCCAAATAACTACAAACTTCTCTTTAATATGGTAGTTGATTGGTAATTTGCTGCTGATGGAGGAAGACTGAAAAGGATTGTTTCAGAGGAAGGCTGTTTCAAAACATGATTTAAATGCTACCCTGGGATTTATAATCCCCAAATGGTCTCAGTTCAAATGCTTTTGTTTCCAAGCAGATGGAAAGTGTTGCCGAATGATTGCCTGCCTTACGTAATGATCCTGGGTTTTGGGTGGAGGGCACTGGATGCTTTTCCTCCCGTGCTATCAGGAAAAATAAAATCTCTGCAGGCCACTGCAGTGCACATGTGCTGCCACCAGATTTACACAGATGTGATTGTCTGCAATTTGGTAAACATTTCTTTTGATGATGCCCCAGAAAGAGAATCTAGTTCACTCCCTCCAGGCTATGCAGAGCTAACTGGGATGGAAAAGAGTAAGCAAATATGTGGAAAACAGCCAGCAGAGGCGAAAGAGCGGATGGCATCCCCAGCCCGCTAGGAAAGCAGAGTGCAATGCATTGCAAGAAAGGTTTTCCTGAAACTGCCAGAGCAGAGGGCAGCCAGCTGAGCTTGTTAAATGCACATTTGCTGATTAATAAATATTGTGCCTGTCATTTGAAGAGGTTATTTTTCAAAGGGAATGCTCTCTTCCCCAAACACAGCCTGGCAAACAGGAACAGAAATACTGTTAAACCCCTGCTGTTTGGACAGGGTATACCGGGGCTATGTGGCATTCGCTTACTTCCCCATGCTACTTTGAAAGGATGTGATTTCAGTGTCTACATGGCCGGGTATTCCTCTGCAGTGTGCACTCAAGCATTCAACATTTCTGTTACAGTTTGAGTCATTTTACAATACCTCTATTATTAGCAATACCTGAGCAGAGCAAATAGAGCACATCCTTTTAGTGGAATTGTTTTTGCACTTAACCTATTGGTTTATTTATTTGTGAACACTCTGGCTGAAGGAACTTATTAAATAATAATGCTGGGATACAATCCTGAAAGGGCTGGCATAGCATGTTCTTAAAAATGTGACAGCATCGTCATGCTGCCATAAATTCAACTTCAGCGTTGCAATAGATTTAAAAAACATGTGTGCTTTTATATGGGTTGTATTCCCAGTTTGGTGGCCTTCCGTTTCTCCTTCATAATTTTGTTTATGGTGTTGCTCAGCACAGTAGACCTGACTAATTTCAAAGAAATTAAAATAACACTGGATCTCTGTGGCCTCCCTAACAGCCAGAGAGTGTGGGAGGATGTAAAGGCATGGCAGGTGAAGGACTTTCTGAGCTATTTTCTTTCCTGTACATTGGCAGTTTCGCACATGGCAGTGCAAGTCCAGAAGAGAGAAGTGCTGCAAACCCATGCCTGGCATTTGGCGTGCCAGGGCCATGTTTGGGGGAGGTGCAAGGGGCTTTAACCAATCATGTTGGGGGGGAAGCCAGGTCATCTGCAATGTGAGAAGTGTTGAAGACCACAGAGATCTGTCCCTTCCCCGGCTAAGGGACTCGTGCAGCTTCACCCTGCACCAACTCACTGCTGCTGGGTGCTGCAGTGATTTCCAGGGGGGTTGGCATTGCCTTGGTAACTCAGCAAGAGGCTTCTCCTTGCAAAAATTACTATGTTTATTTTTTTTTCTGGTACAATTTCAAACTATGGGAGCAATTTGGGTGCCCAAACTAAGTGCTTGTGCTATTTCAGTCCTTTTAGGCTGTGTCTGCTGGTCCCTGAGCTGCCCCACGCCACTACCACCAGTTCCAAAGGAGGTCTCAGACACCTGAGGTGTGAGAATAGCACTAGATACCTATGTTTGAGGTCATTAAATATTCTCTGGCAGCCTTGTTTGCACACAATAACAATTGGAACTGAGTAAAAGTATAAGTAAGAGAGAAAAAGAAGATAAGCACCATCAAGCCTTTCTTAGGATAGGCATGAAAATCAATACCTTTCACCAGTCTGGTGTAAGGGCCAATTTACTGATATGTCCCCTGCAATTAGCAGGCTTTCCTCCTTGCTCTGAAGCTCTGGCAGGTGGCTGAGATGAGAGCTCCTCTGGTCTCGGCAATTTCCTGATGCTTATGGCTTTTTTCCAGCAGTGTCTTCGTATGACAGCTCAGGCCTCCAAGTACTTTTCCTTAATAATCTTAGTGATATTAATTTCCCCAACTTTAACAGTAGTAAGGGGCTGGGAGAATTAAGGCAAGAAGATGCTGTCTTCAACGTTAAAACTCTTTGCTTTCCCACCCAGCTTTCTCTAAACCTAGTAGCATTTGTTGCCTCTTTCAAGGGCTAGCTTGTAATACCTGTGCTCAGGTAATGCATTGTACCTTTGTGTCCCAAAGTGGTCTCTCTGCATGAAATGAAGCTGTTGCATGTGGCATTTTCGCAGTGGCAGTACCCGCTTCTCTGTCGGCAGTGGGGAGCTCTGTGAGCAGCACCTGCACAGCTCACCGCCACGGCATTTCTTAGTGCACCTGCAATGTGACCAACCTCAAATCACAAACACCTTTTAAGTGTAAAAAATCTATCATAGCTCTCTTTGCTTAGGTCGGGATTTTTAGTGGAGCTTCAGACACCCCAAATCTGCTACATGTCTGTGGGATTTGTGTGTCTGATTCCTTCAGCTCCTTTGACAGTCGTAGAATCACAGAATCATTTAGGTTGGAAAACACCTTTAGGATCATCAAGTCAACCATAAACCTAACACTGCCAAGTCCACCACTGAACCATGTCCCTAAACGCCACATCTACATGTCCTAAATACCTCCAGGGATGGTGACTCCACCATGTCCCTGGCCAGCCTGTCCCAATGCTTGATAACCCTTTCGGTGAAGAAATTTTTCCTCATATCCAATCTAAACCTTCCCTGGCGCAACCTAAGGCCATTTCCTCATTGTTACTTGGGAAAAGAGACCAACACCCACCTCGCTACAACCTCCTTTCAGGTAGTTCTCTCCTCTGTTCCTGCTGCAGCCAGCTCTCAGCAGCTGTAAGCCTTTCATCTAACTCAGCAATTACCTCACTATTAGCAGGATTTCCCATAAGATCTCATCCTGCATCAAGCTCCTGACAGAAAACAGTATTATAATACTTTACGATTTTGTATATACTTTATAACGCTTGCTGCCAAGATAAAGTGATTCACAGCATCTTTGGGCAATCTCACCCTTCTGTAGCACATATAATAAAGTTATTATGGAAGTCTTTAAAATAGGAGCATGTCTGTTTAAAATAGGTTTGCAAATAAGCAGAACTTATTAACAAAATAAGCCTCGTGCAGAAATTTCTAGCCTTGCAGATTTAAAGCAACATCGCTTAGAGGTTACTAGTATACCTCTCCAAAATCTCTCCCTCATTGCCTCAGCTGGCTGTCTGCGGGGTGATTTTGCTAGAGCCCTCCCCACAGAGGACGACCAGTTTTTGGGTGCTTTGCTGTGGGGTGTAGGAGGCAGAGTTGAAAATCCAGGGAGAAGCAACAGCCGTGAAACCTGCTGTTAATGAACTAATCTGCACTGAGCAGCGAGATGTGCTGCCACCTGCTCCTACCGACAGCCCCGCCTCCTGGTGTGCAGCCCTGAATGTTTCTGCAGAGTGCTCCCAAAGAGAAGAAATTCAGGCCTCATTATATCCTTCCTTTGGCACTAGGCATATTTACTGCTACTGCACTTTATGTGACATACTAATCAGGCAGTAGCTAGGCTTGGGTTTGAAAACCAGATCCCCTCCCTGCTGTTTCATCACCCTTGCGTATGGGTTGTTTTCTCCCCGATGAGCATTGCTTTAGTATCACCTGTGGGTCTTTTCGTCACATATAACAAAAGGAACAGCACAGCTTGCTGAGATGGGTCAGGAGTAAGAGCCCACCAGCTCACATTCTGCTCTCCAAATTTACTTCTACAATCAGTGTGTTGGTCTTTGCCGCCAGGCTCCTCATCAGCTGGGGCCAATTTGCAGAGAGGGGAAAAAACTTCCTGCTCCCTTCCAATATCCAGACCTCATAGGTTAAGTATCTTTCTTTATTGGCCATCACCTGTTGCAAAGGTTTTAGAGGACAATCGCCTCTCTTGGCTGGAGCTGGGCAAGCCACTTGCCTGCATTGCCTACACTGGCCCTGCCAGGCTACCTCGGGGTGTTACAGGGACGCTGCACAGTGAGGCAGGAACAGGTAGTGTGAATGGAGCTAAGCCCGTTGTCAGTAAAGCACTGAACTCAGGCTGTGAATCCACCTGATGCATTGAGTGAAAAACAACTATTCTCATGTAGTCATCGTAGGAGAGAATTACCCACTGAAATCACGTCGCAGCGAGAGTGGTTCTCATGGCTTTCACTGGGATATTATCTGGATTTCATAATCAAATGAGCCTGACATAGTTGATCTTGCTCACTGAAGTCTGTGACTCACCACAAATATGAGCAGCAGATCATGACCTCTTTCTCCATTGTTTCTGTACGTATTCTTGAAGGACTGAGGACAAGCAAGGGCTTCGTAAGCCACCTCTGTGGTCTGAAGCCAAAAAGAACTTTTCCATCCCTGGTGTGAGTTAGAGCAGCCTTACGGAACAGTTTTCCTCCAGTTTTGTACTCTCTTCCCGTAACCAAGGCTGTCACACAAGAATAGGGAGCTAATAAACAGCAAGTGAGATGAGTTTGGAAGGGGACAAATGCCTGTGCCTGGCTAAAGCCAACAGCATCCATCCAAACACTCTGCAGGCATCTCATTTCAGCTGGTGGTTTCTCACTGTACTGACACATGTCTCCCCTCAGTCTCCCCTCTGAAATGTAGAGCTTGCATCTGTGCGGCAGGGTTGGAGGCTGGGTTTGCCCCAGCGAGGGTGCTGAGGATGGGGCTTGCCCTTGCCCAGCACCAGATGGGGTTGAATCCAGCACCGCTTCCCACACACTGCCGGGAAGAGGCTCCCAGTTTGCCTCACTGGCAGAGGAGCATTTAGCAAATCTTCAAAAGTTGGTGACAGCAAAATGGGCTGTTAGCTAAGAGGTTTTCTCACAGTTATTCTCACCCTGCTCTCCATTAGCAATTAACACTCCTCCCTCCCAGAGAAGGGTTAACAATTCCGTCGTATGGATTGACATTTTCCAGTCTTCATAAGTTGCTCCCTGTCGGCAGAATGCCACAAACAGTTAGATTTCCTCCCTAAAGTGACTTGTCACCAAAAGGGCAACTAGGGCAACAGGCAGTCAAGAGACTTACCACTTACAATTACCATGTCTTCCCTCTTATTTCTATATCTAAAGCCATCTGGATCAATCTAGATCTCTCTGACTTGCTCTCTCCCTAGTTTTCCCATGATAGCCATCCCTATTGCACTGCAACTGTTTTCAGCCACAGGTAGCAACTAATAACTAAAAAAGGTATTTCTACCCAGTACATCATATATTTATACTACATATACTGGACCTATTTTGCTTGTGTCAAGTGATCTTATCTGATGGCACATAACATCTGTTTCTTGCTGTGCTAAACTGTTGCGCTCGTGTACTGTATTACAGGAGAGCATGAAATGCTGAGTACAGCGCGGTGTTTTCCTAACACTTTCCCACTTCTTGGAAATAACCTGCAGGCAGTTACAGAGATGCTGACCTCAAGCCTGTTTCATACGCATACTTTAAAGTGACTTCAGCAGAGTTTTTCGTGTTTTACACTGCAGTAACTGAGACCAAAAAGAGACTTTTGCTCTTCTGAGAGTGGGAAAGAAAAGCAGGAGGGGGAGCTGACATGCAGCAGCTCTCCTCTCCCATGAGCAGCAAGCCCAGTGCCTCCACAGAGCACCAGGTTCAGCAAACAAATCTCTTTACAATGCTTGCTGCACAGGCTAGTTACCACCTGAAAATCCCTGCATATCTCCAGGAGACTGAAGAAGAGCCTAACATCACCAATTTCTGCAGTTTGGACAATCTGATGCTTTCCTTCAGGGACATTTCTGCCTGGGCATCACATAGCTTTGCTTGCTGCAGCGATACCTCCCCAAGTTTGTGATTAATCGGTGAAGTCCATGCCTGGTGGCTGGTATACTGCCTGGGCACATCTCTTGGTCTTTTCCAGGGAGAACAGTTTTTGAATTCTGCTGAACTCATATTCTGAGACAATTCTGGGTTTACTGTGTAGTGCTGCATTCCTGGAGCCTTTGAGAAGTATCACATTTGTGGCTTATTTAATCTGCGTATTTGTATTTGTAGTGATATTATCTTAGGTTGACTGTTATTGTCATTCCAGATATACACTATATTTTCATATCTGTACCCAGTTGCTACATGCTATCTGATGTTACACCAGGATCTTTACCCTCCTTATCTTTAACCTTTCTGTTTATTCCTTAGCACATTTTAGGGGACTGTAAAAAAGATAATATGGAAGATAAGGTAGTTTTCAAGTATAGCAGACCACAGGAAGCAAATTCAATCTTTCACTGATTTTTATTTAAACTCATTTTATAACCAGTGAGTGAGAGGTTACTGCTATTTAGAACATGGTGTTGGTGTTGTCCAGATTTCTTGGTATAGACATTCATCCAGTTAAATTTATTTAATGTGCTAAATGACCTTTTAAAAGTGGTCTTTGATGTCATGTAGAATATCAGCAACATATTTTAGAACAGCAGCAATGCAAGTTCTTTTTCTTTGTTATTTTTGTGATAAATCAAAAAACCAAACATGCTTGAAATATTCATTCTAACAGTTCTTCAGATCAGCTACAACAGTTTTTTTAAAAAGCCAGAAGAGAAAACAACCTTCAGTCCTTCTAACCCATCTCAAGTATTAGAAGAAATAAAGGACTAGCTGAGAATTGATCTGTAATTTCACTTATTTGCCTAAAATTTTGATGTACTTAGCTGATGTACTTAGATATTAGTCCTAAATTCTTCTACAATTTTCTTCTAGAGCTGAAAAATACCCAGAGAGTATACACAGAACACCAAACCCTACGGGTGTTTAAGATGAGTTACGCTGGATGTAAAAGCTTTAACATAATAATCGTTCTGAATATGGAAGCCAAGATAGACATAGCAGAGAGGATATAGATAGGCAAAATAAAGAAAAAAATAAATTATGCCAGGCAGTGCCCCAGGGTGCTGATTGAGTGTTTTTGCATTCCTTTTGAATTTTTTTCCTTTTTAAGTAAAAGGCTTTTTTTTTTTCCTAAATCCAAACAGGATAGTATTCTTTATAGGAGCTCATTTCAAGGAAAAGGAAAAAGCTGAGAAGAATGGAAAACCTTCAATGACAGAAGTTGAGAGACATAAAAACATGCAAGGACTGTGAAATCTGATCATGCCTCACAGCCCCACAAAATCATCTTCGCTTGCAGCTACTCACACCATTGCTAATTCCT
>NW_008824986.1:10805571-10820971 GCF_000699105.1 Pygoscelis adeliae | reverse complement strand
GCCCATAACGGTGGAGCAAGTATACTTAATTTGTGACTCTGCTTAGTGGCGAGCTCTGTGACAAATACAATATTGCCGGGATTTGCTAGTTCTGCTTTACAAGTTGAAAGCTCAAATGTGAATGAAAATGTGTGTGGGGATGAGGAATGTGCAAAAGTGTTATGGGAGACCCAAACAAGGGAAAGGCAGGAAGACTTATGAAAGGACTGAGAGGTTCTCGAGGGATGGGGAAACTGGGAGGTTGGTGTTTGTGTGAGTGCAAAGACATCCACCAGGTGTTGGAAAACATTGTTCCCAAATTTGGGAAAATCTAAATACCGAGCATCAGGTTTAAATCAATGCCCATCAGGGTACAGATCAAGGGCTCAAAGCGATCAGTGGGATGTTTTCCATAGGCTCAAGGGGCAGCTGAACCAGGCTCATCATCTTAATAAGTTCATGGTGCTGTACATTAAGGTGCATCAAGCCTTGCAGTACCCTGAAAGTCTCTTTTTTTCTTCCATCCACTAGTTTATTGCAGTGAAAAATGACTGTAATACTTCAGATATAATTGCACATTTCAACAGATATTTAGTGGATGGTGTAGATTATAGTAGTATGTAATGGCGTATCCACAGAAGAGGGAAGCACTCACAAATATTATTCTTCAGTATCTATAAAAACCTAGAATATTTTAAGCTCACATACTCTTCCGTACTGATTAATCCTTCAATACAAATTGGTGGCTAATGCTGACAATTAGTTACTTCAACTCTGTTTTATTTCCTTCAATTTAGACAGTTAAAAAGAGATACGAAGTTAGGTAATTACACTCCAATCGGGAGATGTACTACAAACAAATGAAATACAGTGTCTAAATTGATTAGTAAATCTGCATAAACCTTTCTTTAAATGCAAAATATTTTTTTCATTACTGTGTAATTATTCATTAAACGCCATCTGCTAAGTGTCAAGTTAATAAAATGTGAAAAAGTTTCACATTTCACTAGGATAACAACCAAAGTCAACTTATTTCAAAACAATTTTTTTAAAGGGTTCTCTGGAAATAAATACATTTTATCTGAGCCAGTGAAACTTGTCACACAGATCTGAGGGGGAGAGAGAATCATGTTTGCTGAGGGTTTTGTTGTGAAAACAAAAACATTCCCATTTCCAAATACCATTTTCATGTTGTTTTTTCAGAATCAAACATAACATTTTACCCAAACTCTCCTAGAGCACAGTGATATTTAAGCTTTTAGAAAGTTTATGGGAAAGCAAAACTCACCACTTCTTTTCTGTGTGAAAAATTTCCCAGACTTTCACTGTCAATTCTTTCTTATTCTAATTTTAAATGTGAACTTAATTGGATTCATACATTTGACTGCTTTTTCCATACGGAATAGGACTGCAGTGAGGTTTGACAGACCACAGAGATGCTGCTGTTAGAAATCCTCTCATTAATTGAAGAGGTAGGAAAATGCAATGGTGCATTGCTCACACAGAGGAATTTGTATCTCTGCATTTGAGCACTCTTTAAATAGCAGAATCCTTTACGTAAGAGGCACGTGTGTTCCCCAGCTGCTGGGGGGGAAGCTGCAGCTGGAGGGACCGAAAGCTTCTTGCTCTGGTTATTCAGCAGAAATGTCGCAGAACTGGGAATGATCTGGATCCCCTGCTACTTCTCGAGGCTCTGCAGTCTCCTCCCCGCTGCTGATCTGGCACTCGTATCAGCCAGTGCTACTTCAGGAAAGCCGGGAGTTTGTGACACGGTTAATCCAGCCCCATTTTTCAGCCTGCTTGACAGTTAAGCAGCAAGGGTTGCCGTACATAAACATTTTTTCAGAAATCTGATATTATTCCCTACTGCCAATTAGGTTTAGCACAAGCATTTTTTCCCAGCTCTTTTTCCACTCCGTGGAAAAGCCTGATGTTTTTTCTTCCTAAGCTGGGCTGAAAAGTCAGCAAGCTGAGTGATTTGCAGAATGGAAAGTTTAAAAAAGCATGGATATGGCAAAACATTTGGTTTTAACTTTTTAAATGGAAGCAAAAGGTTTGGACGTGCCCAAGTCAAAGCGTTTAATTTGGATTCCTTAAACTAAATCAAAACTCTGCATTGCAGTCTGGTTTGACACAAGATGCCCACAACGTCTGAATGCTGTTTCCCTGGACTCACGATGGTTCATAGACACCAAGCTGATTTCACTGTGGTTACTCCTCTTCAGGCCCAGTAAATAAATCATATTAAAACTAAGTTTTATAATGTTACTCTCCCAAGCAAGTTATGGCAGCCACAAGGAAAGGGTAGAGTCGCAGGAAGGAGGTGAGTTGCTTTGTGCTGTTGATAAGAGAAGAACTAGTGGTTTTTAAACCAGTTTGTCTGCTAAGCCCGTATTAAACTGGACATGATGTTGAGGACTTCTACTCTATTTTGAATCATTTGCCATGCTTTTGTAATCCTGTTTTATTCTACAGAACTGGAAAACTTTCCTTGCATGTCTGTATTGCACAAACCACTCGGGTGTGTATCAGCCCTTATCCAAAATGCTCTTTGAAATACTGCTCTTACTGAATTCTAATGGCAGTCTGTGCCTACACAGTTTATTAAATATTGAATGATTATCTTGGCTACAGAGTGTCTTGAGGTTGATAAATTCCAGATAAGAAGCTGAATAAAATGCGTATTTATAATTAAACTAACTAAATTAACTCTAAAGCTTGTAACTTACCTAGTACAGTCTTATTATTGCACTTAAAATCACAACTAGAACAAAAAGGACCACACAGATATAAAACACTTTCTATTAAAGGAATAACTGCTGTTTAGGAAGCTTGTTCATGTTTATGAACAGAAACTAATTTTTAAAGAATTAGAATACTACAGAAATCCATGACTCTATATAATTCAGGCTGTTGGGGCAATAAATAAACTAGAAGCACAAGAACACAACTACTTTTCTGAAATGTGGTAAGCCATATTTCACAGAAGATAGGAATAATGTGCTTTCCTTTGGGCATTTCTTAGGAATAAGAGGTCAAACTCTTAAAAGGGGTCTCAGCCTAGCCTTCAAATTTGGATTGGTCTTTACTTTCATATCCCTGAATGCATTTGCTTAACTAAGAAGTAGAGCATCTTATGGGGTTTCATTTTTGCTCTCTTTTTTAGGGACATGGTTGATGACTGGTTGGTTGCCCGAGCTCCAGAGGCATGAATTTCTCCGCCACTCCAGATTCAAAACAAAGATCATCCCCAGCTGAACAACCACATAGTGATGATTGGTTATTCGGGTAGCAAAGTTATCCTAGAAAGAAACCATCATGTCCTACTATGTGAGCTCATTGGGACTTCTGCAATCAGGCTAGCCTTGGTTGTTGTGGCCTAATGTGGTTTAAAATAGGCAGGAAAGATTAAGATTAATCACAAAGGGTTGTGATGATCTGGTGCTCAGGGTGCTTTAATTACACTTTGTACAGAGTAGAGCATAATAATGTGACACAATTTATTTTGAGCTTGTACAACATACGCTGTGGTTTGAAAGGACCCAAGAGGTGTGAACTGAGACACGTACTCATAATTTTCCCCTGGAAAACAAAAAGATGGAGGGATCTTCACAGACACATTAAAGATTTTCAATTATCAACAAGTAAAGTAAAAATTGATTGAAGAAAACCCTTTAGGCTGGCAGACATTTTGCTGAGAAAGATGGGTTGGAAGTTGGTGAAGGCTTTAAATCAGGCACTTACAGGGACTGGTTGTTACTCATCTTTCCTTTTAATCCCATCAAGAGACAATAGTGGTGCAGGAGTCCAGTGCAGGGAAATGTCTCCACGGCTCTGGAAAGCATGACAATGTGTTCATGTTTCGGGTTTTTACAACTCAGTGGAGATCCATACCTACACCCATAAGCAGAGTTTTCGTATGGCTTCTACCTCATTTCCCTTTAAGGCAGATTAGTTTTATCTCCTATAGTTAGCTAGTTCCTGGTCAATCACACCATAGACTACTCAGTAACAAAACATCTTTGCAGTTCCATGCAGAATTGATTGCTGGTTTATCTACTTTAGGATGGCTGGGATCATATATACCTGTGATACCTCATACTAGTAAAGGTCATGGGATGCTCATCCTTGAGATCATTGGTGCTCTGGTGGACTCTCAGCTCTATCCAGACCTGCTATACTTTGTCTATAGCAAGAAGCATAAATACAGTGATCATGCTGATCCAACAGATCATACACTATATAATGTCAGTGCATAAAAGACAACATCACACAATGACATAAATCTAAAATGCAAATATCTCTTTTGTGGTTAGCATCAACCATAGCTTTTCAGCCTTGTTTTTCATGAATGTTTGACTGGTTGTGAACTAACTGTGTTTACTTTTTCACATTTTTTGGTATAAATATACCCAATGGCCATGCCTGTAGTTTCATGAGTGCATGGTCTGCCAGTTTGGGAAGTACTCACAAGTAGCCTTTCCGAAGTAATACAGGAAGGCAACTAAAACCAATTTCTTTCCCCTCTTTCCCCTATTTGGTGAAAAGCTTAACAAGGGTTAATTAAAAGTCCTCAGAATATTTCCACTACTCTTTCCATAAGTCTTTCTACTAACTTCAGCAAGCTTAGGATCAGGCCTTAAATACTGTATGCCATAGGGATAGAAGTCTAAAGCAAATAATGAAAAGAGGATAGAAGTGACATGAATGAGAAATAATGCTGATTGCGGAAGAAAGAATGACCTAAAATATTGAAATCCCAGTAGACTTGTGTCTTGACACCTCCTACCCATGCTGCAGATAACAGCAAGACACATAAGTAATAGTCTTTTCTATCTAATCTTGCCAGAATTGCTCAAGAAATATCTTTTGGGGGGGATTAACTGTTCCTGAACAGTTTCTTCAGCGTATTAGTTGAGAAAGCCTTTCTTCTTTTCATGTCTTTCTCACCTATGAGATTTTTCTTTGAAAAAAAAACCAACCCTAACCCAGAAACTGTAGTTTTTCAGATCCTATTAGAAAACACCACATTCTGCTTGTCCCTTTTATCTTGCTGTATTGAAGAAACAAATAATGCTGCCACACTCATCTGGAGACTAAATGCTTGGGGCTAACAGACTCAGCAAACTTGGAAGGAGTAGCTTTGGAGAAAACAAAATAAGGATACTGTTCTTGTTAAAAAAACCCCACCCAAACCCTTTCAACATATGTTCAGTAAATCACTGAAGGAGAACTTAATAATGAAGGCTATATTTTAAAGCATCTTCCCCTGGTAGAGACAGCAGCAGATAAATAGGGCAATTTCTGCAGCTGCAGAGCCTGGTTGCAGCCAGGAGAGATCCCAAGTGATCCAAGTAGCATTGCTAGCATGGCTGGAAGTCTGAGCAGATCATCGTTTTTGTAAGGTATGTCACAATTCCCAGTTCCCGCTTTTCAAAGCCCATACCCACCTATATCTACAGGTGCTGACATAAATACAGTCCTCCTCAGAATTCATGCTCCTTTAATATACATATAGGTAAAATCCTTCTCTTAATTTGTCTTAGAGCTAATATGATTCATCTGATTCAGGAGTTACTGAAATGATATATTCTATATCATTCTGAAAATCAGATTATCAGAAAATGCCTCCTTGGTTTTCTACATGCAAAGTATAGCATCTTGCAATGGGGCAATAAAAAGATTGAGGAAATGAGACATAGCACTTTGTCACCAGAATCTCTTAGAAGATTTAAAGTTCTGTTTGGATAACGTATCACCTCTTAGAATTTTTATTGCAGGTCCTGTGCTTTTTTCACCCATGTTATAATACCGCTTTCTACGGTGGAAGTCATCTAACAGAGTGCTTAATAAAGTTGCACAGCAAGTAATCTTATCCTTTGGTGGATAAAGGTAAGATCCTGGAATATTCATGGATATTATCTGTATCTCTGTCTGCCTTTCTGTCTGTCTGTCTGTCTGTCTGTCTGTCTGTCTATCTATCTATCTATCTATCTATCTATCGTAATTGCCAAGAAAGATTACAGAAGCAAGGGTTATTATCATGCTCAGGAAAGAAATAGATGTATTTCTATTAGGAAAGAGAGAAGTATAAGAAGAATGAACAAGATTAATAATCTAGTTTCCTTGTTATCAGCTCAGGAATGGAGGAGAGAGGCTATTTTTCTGCCTTCCTCATAGTGGGATCTCTGTGGGTAACTGAGAGCAACTGAGGCTGTAATGAGCCTCCAGTCCTTTCTGGGATGATAGCGGGCCAGGGCTGCACTGACTGCAGCCCCTACACCTATATGATCTGACTGAGGAAGAGGTAGTAAATGCTTGCTGCTATAGCCAGGGACACCATCCACACCAGAGCATCTTCAGGGGGATGGTTTACATACTGCTACGTTCCCTTTGCCACCACAGATTAGACCATTTTATTTAACGCCAGAAAACCACACAAACACTTTGCTTAAAGTTGTTGTGGGTTAAACCCTCATGGGATCTCACTGAGGCAAAACGACTTTTGAAGAACATACATGTAAAAATCAGAGCATTACTCTGAGGTACTGTCATTGCATGTTTGTGTTTGCAGTGCTATAAACTTGTGCCATCACTTTCATTACAGACCCATATTTTCAGTGATGCATGTCTTGTCAGAAAAAATTATTTTAAAGCTGAGATTTAGCAGTGCAGTCTGCATCCTGTGAGGTTTATAAAGAAAAAAAATCCCAAAACATACTTTAAAATAAAAATATTGATTTTAGCTGATTCATGATTCAGTGGATAAATATGAGCTTTTGTGCTGCTTTGGGAACCCTGGGAATAGATGGCTTGGATGTCCCTGCTGCTAAGGGAGATGGGCTGCCTCTAGAATTACACTTTCAGTTTATTAGACCAAGCAAGCTGTTTGTTGATAATGCACCTGAGTTTGCTTCAACATTGCTTTATCACATCCTCCAGTTGCAATAGCCCATCAAGTCTTTTTAAGGCAGTTTTTACTTGCCCCTAAGATGGGCAAATTCTTATGAGATTTCCTTCTGGAAACCATGCCAGGGGGCACATGGAATTCATGAGCAGAAATTTTCCAGCCTTTTGGAATCAAAGATTCAGATTTTCTGCCCTTTCAATCACCTTGCCATCTCTGAGTAATGTATAGGGAAATAATTCACTCAGATGTGAATAGAGATTGGTACCATACTCTCCAACTGATTTATATTAGGTGCAACTAAGGAGGCAGGCTGAGTGCCTGTAATGTGGCAGCAGACTGCAAGCTGTGACATCTAGGATGGCTTCAGTCACGCTCTTTGCTCTCGGACTGCCCCACTGTGACAATGTGGGCACAAGAGTTGCATTGTCAAGGTGCCCTCAGCCATGGCAAGACCTCTCCAGGCCAAAGGCAACTGTACAGTCATTGTACATATTCCAATACAGAGGTTTGCATACGTGACACACAAACAAACATGCTCACTTTTCCTCTTAAATTATTAAACAGAATTTAAACCAGTAGCTTAATTCTCTATCTGCTAAGCAGGTAGGTATTACTAAACATGATCTTCTGGCCTGACATGTGGATTAAGAGGACTAAAATACATGTTGTATATATAAAACAGGCCTTCTCGCGGTGCATGCCATATCCTGCTCCCAGAGCAGGTCCTTTTGTCTTTTGGCAGCCCAAAAGTCTGCTTTGGCAGGCAGCTGTTGACCTCTACCGAGCAAGGAGGACATATTAGGGTCATGACTAGAAGAAGAGGGCACAGATGGAACAATAATATTTGAAAGATTTTGAGTGTTATAATGGTCTCCTTGAAACCATAATTGAGGCCTTTAGCTAGTCTTGATAGTAGGTCCTTCAGTGCCAGGAGCCAGAGGACAGGCTTACTCATACATCCTAAAGCACACATTCCTCTTTCACCTCAAATGTTCAGCATCAGTACCACTTCTGGTCAAAGCTGCCTTGAAATCTAGACAGCACCTGTCCACATGTGCCACTTTTATGGAGCACTTGAGCTCTTTTTTCTGACTCCTTCCAAGGTGTTTCTAAACATCACGGTGCATTGACCACCACTGCCAGGTTCCTCCAAAGCGTGAGCACAGCCAGCAAGGTGGCTTTTACTCCAGGCCCTTCAGACAAAATACCTTGCTGAGAAAGTGCAGGCAAGCCTCAATGCAGACTTCTTCTTGTCTAAGAGACTTAGCATGCAATTGGGTAGCTAGACCTGAAATGCTGTTTCAAAAGGTCTTTTATCTGAAAGGGATCACTGACACTTGAATCTCTGCCCTGCCAATGTATGTTAGAGGTTTTCCTGAGGAGCAGACATGCAGTTTATACTAATTGGATTGAATTTTTTGTTCTCTGTGTGTGGTATCCAATATAACTCCTTGTAATGCTCTTTCTTTCCCTTAAGATAACACCGAAGAAAAGATAGGCTGTCAGATGTTAAAAAGGTCTGCTGAGAAAAAAATAAGGAAAGTATCAGAGTTTCAAGTTTTGGTTGCTTCCCTCCACTAACTTGCAAGGAAGGTTAGAAGAAAATGAATTCAAAATCCACTGTGTCCTTACATAGCTGGTATCAAAAAGAGGGAGAAGCCTACGTACAGAGGAGAGAAATTATGATAGCTGGCAATCCAAAACAGCAACACTCCTTGCAAATGAGGAAATATTGCAGAGGATATGTATTAAGACAACTTCAATTTCTCTGCATTTAGAGCCATTTTTGAAGACATTGTTTCCGTTTAAAGAAAATGTACCTAGAAGAGAAAGAAAGCTTCAGCATCGTCTAGCTGTAGGGCTGCAGGGACACTGCCTGTGTCTCCAGGCATGGAGATAACCCTGGCTGCGGCGCTTCCTCACCTACCAGGGTCCAGAGGTAGAGGATGAACGACTCCTTGAAGCTAATTGAATTATACCGACTTAAAATGAAAAGAGAATAAATCTTTTTTTAGCAAGAATTAGATTTTTTCCTTTTACATAAGAGAAAACATCATTGTCAGGAAAGTGAAAACGCATTTTGAGCTTTCTGTCCAAATCCTTGGGGGGTTCAGCTTTTCCAGAAATAACGAAAGCAGGGACTTTCTGTGACAATATAAAACTTGTGATGAAGAGTGGAAGATCCTCAGCACTGTGAAAGGAAATCAGTCAGCAACTCCTTTAATTTTTCTTTCATTATAGCTACCAGATCAAGGAGATACTCATGAATACAGAGGAACTTCTTACATGAATACTGCTAAAGCATTATCATTTCCAGAGCTTGCCAAGAAAACGCAGGTGTTCCTCGAGCCCCGAGTAATAACAATCCAGGGCTCCTGGGTCTGGATGACAGGTATTCATGACAAAAGGAAGTAATCTTTCTGCGTGGGAGATAATTGCAGGTGATGTTTATTATGCCTAGGGTTGATAAAAATCAAATAGTGATTAAGGACAGAGACAAAACTTCATCACTTTCTTCTTTTCTGCCTTATAATTAGATTTTGTAGCTAGACTCTCAACTATCAGGTGAAATTTAATATAAGAAAAGTCAAAGATGTTCTAGAATATTATGATATAAAGGATATAACAGATCACTTCAGGGTCTCTGTCCTCACTTGCTCCCTCCCCAAATCTTAAACCTTCTTGTGTGGTTGCTTTTTTCTTTTCTCATGGCTGCTCTGAACATTCATCAGAAGAGTGTTTTAAAAAGACAAATGGATTAGCTAGTAGACATGGAAATAATCTATATGAATGTGGATTAAATTCACTTTTTCCATTGTAGGAAGGAACTCACTTGAGACCAGTCATGAGAAGTCCTTGGTAAAAATAAACTGAAGCTGTCCCCATTTGTTTGCAGCTAATAATTGCACAGCACTACTGTGAACTGGGTAGTTTTCCAAATTGTTCCATCAGTGGCATGCTGGTCTTGGATACTAGTTTGGCTCTGTCTTTCTGCATGAGTTTTACATAAGTTTTCTTTCATTATCAGTAACCCACATGGAGTATGCTGACTGATAATAACACAGGAGAAAGCAGCCAATACTTGCTATTTCATTGTTTGGGTTTATTTTAAACATTTACTGCATTAAAAAAAAATTAAACAAGATGACAAGGCAGAGTTATAGTTGACTGAAAGGCTATGACTTTTTTAGAGGAGTTTTACCCACATGCTCTACTCTAGTGGAGAGATGGAGGATGTTGTCAACCTATTGAACACAGGCTGCAGTGGCAGCTACGTATCTTGGAAAAATATTAAAATCTGTATCAAAACCAGACCTCAGTACTCTTCTGGTTAAGCTACTTAACGAAAGGAAGACTAATCCTGGTGGATTTTTCCCATGTTTGTAGAAGAGTGGCAGTATGTTGTTTTGGCTGTGCATACTCTGTTACAGAACTGGTTCTTTTTTAATGTGAGACTTACTTACACTCAGAAAAGGTAGATGGATATGATGCCCTGTGTTTTGGTGGGAGTTTCCAAAATGGTTATGGTTTTGAAATCAGTCACTTAGTGAGCTTTCTGTTGGAAATTTAACTCCTGTTTCTTCTAGTCTGGTAATGTTAACCTAAAGAAAAGTTAACCAGTTTTTGTATTTGTCTTACTGACTTGCTCTCATTCATCCCTTCTGTAAGCCTACTTCACTTCAAGACTATCAGGAAAACAAGATCTTATTAAATATATGAATGCTTTGCCACTGATGTCACCAGGAGAGGATTCAGACCATCTTTCATTTTCATGGCTGAGACCTAACCTACAAAGACAGTACGGATGGCTCAGTCATCTTCGGTCTTTGGGTCATGATGAGAACCGGAGGGAAAAAAAAAGGGGGGGTTTAAAGCCTTTCGTGAAGCAATTCATTATTTCCTGAGGAACAGAGCAGTCCTTCCAAAAAGCACTAATACATTAAAAACTTCCTTCATCATGATGCAATTTTGAAGAGATGGTCTTTTAAACAGTCTGAGATATTATTAATCAATCAATAGCAGTATCTTTTATTGACTATGCACATAAATGATATCTTATAAGCTAAATGAAATTAAGCAAGATGAAATTAAAGAAATTAGTGTGATACAGTTGCCCTGTTTCTTAGCAGACAGTAATCTCCAGGCAATTTAAACTAATGCTTGATCCGTAGCTTTCTGACCCACGCATCCACACACATTGCAGTATGTGTTTGCCCAACAGAAATGCAAAAGGATTTTGCTTAATTCTTCAGCAATATTCCCGTCCAACTTGGTATGTTATCAGCACGTTTATTGCCTTGCATTTTCATTTTACTTAAATTCATTTACAGTCCTGCAGAGCATTCTGGCTTCTTGACTCCAGTGCCTCTGTGAGCTCTTGTAGGTCAGATACATCTCCTGCTGCTCCAGACAGGCTGCAGCACTTGCATATATCAGCTATAGTAACTCGTTCGCTCACCAATTAGTTTTACATTTGTATTTTTTCTGGAACATGCTCTGCTCTAGGCCTGAGGAGAGCCATCACACATGATTTGCAATGAAATGAATGTCATGTTTACTCCCAGCTGTAGAAAGCAATTGGTGGAACTGCAAATGAGATATTTCAGAGATAAAGTCAATAAAGGATCACAGAATCAGCTCTTCCAGTTTATTGTGATCTTAAAAATTTGATACAAGAAAGCAAGAATTTTTCAAACAGGGGCTGGTGCTCCATGTGTCTTGATTACAAAGAAAATGCTGGTACAGCTACATTTATGGTAATTTCACATGACAATATATCTAAGAACCTGCTGTTTGTGGTCGATGGCAAAATGATTGTTTTGAATTAACACAGAAACCAAGTATGGTTAGTATTCACTCCCTTTTTGCCCTCCGTTTTGATTGTAAAATGTTGACTCAGATTCACAGGTTCTAACTAAAAACTTTTAAGCTAATAACATTTTAAGACCAAAAGGCTGAACTGATGGCAAGGGCATGCCATACCTCATTAATAGTGCTTCCCAAACTACGGGCTGGGAAATAACATATCTATTTTAAAAAGGCTGCCTGGGCTTATCGAAGGAATTGCATAATTCCTTCATTACCATGGTAAGCCAGTTAAAGCAATAATTATAATTAGAATTTCAAAGTCCTTAAAGTTAATGGACCTGTAGAAAAGATTCCAGTGAAAAGAAGCCTTATAAAGGCCTTATCAATACATCACAAATCCAAAGGAATCACAAACCCAGAAGAGTTGTTACAGGGAAATAACTTAAGCCTTTAATAGACTGCTTTGCAATGAGTCTTTTAGTCTCTTAAAGATCTATGAATTGACTGTTACCTTCCCTGAGCTGGAATGGCATTAATAAACTTTCCAGTATATTTAAAATAGTTAAGCAATCAGGTGGAGAATTTACAGGTGATACACAACTAGTTCAGCTCTGAAGTCCACAATTCCAGCACAGTAAGGGAGCAAAGCAAAAGCAAGCTGCATAAAAAATATAAATGACCATGTAAATTAAACATATTTTTGAACCCAAACTCTTCTGCCCAGCCTGAGGCAAAGATCCAAATATCCTTCATTAATAAAACAGACATACTTGGTTAGATCATCCCCATACGTATAATAACGTCCTCCCCCGCAGAACTTATTAGAAAGACCAGAAATGGTACTCTGCTCAATAGAAAAACAAGATGCAAAAATCATTTATTTCAATCACAAGATAACAATTTTAATAACGGACATTTCATGCGAAGAAGTGAATAGATATGAATATCCATGTAAAATTTTTATACTAGAAACAATTATAAAAAATCAAATACCTAGCTAATTGCTAAATGGAAGTTTATGAGAGTGTATGCTCATGTATGACTTTTTATATAGAAACAGGCACTGACATCTACGTACTGTTTTAAAAGCCTTCTGTTGCAAGCCTCTATTTTTGTCTTTGCTGAGTGAGAAGGAGCCAGCTCGGTTTAAAACAAGAGGAAGTTGAAATACTGCACGTCTAAAAAGACTAAGTGTGACAAAAGTGATTTCTGCTCTGACATTTTGAAGAACTACAGGGTAAAGAGAAAAAATTCTGTCTAGAAGAGTGAGGATCTGACAGATATCACCTGGTTATCAGAACACGGGACCAATATAAAATGTAGTATCTAGCAAATTCAGTCCTGCCTTTCCTCCACAAACATTGGGAATGAATTTGTTTTACCTGTCTTCAGACACCCAAGAATATTTTGGGTCTTTTAATTAGCGACTGTCTTTCTTCTTCCTCTAAAATATATTCCCTGCATTTCAAATCACAATGCTTTTCCCATGACAGTTTATATCCCAGAGTGACTGTCACATCTTAGGTGGCCTTATTAGCAGTGCACTAGAGCCCACTCCTACGCTTAATTACTTTCCCTGAATGAGTGCCTTTCCAGTTGCATTGCCTTCTCCTTTGGATATGGGTCTCTAAATCCTGTCAGGCACTTTTTAAGTAACGTGCACAAGCACAAACTTCTCAGCGCAAAGCTTTCCTCCCACATATATGTAGATATAGCTAAGACGAAGTGCCTTTGGATTTGTTGGAGACCTTTAGCACTCCTACTGCAAATTAACCAAGATGATCACGAGTCTCTAAAGTTAACGAACAAAGAAAGGCATAGCTTGTGCCTTAAACAGTCATGAAGACAAAGCCATCCCCTTTAGCCATAAACCTGTGCTGGACCTCTGCCAGCGATGAGTCTGAAATGCAGCCCTACCTGAGCTCAGGTTGCTACATCAATTCACAAGGCGGCTCCGCTTTTCTGAGGGACCAAGCCACGTCCTCATGGCAAGCCTGGAAAAGGAAAGGATGTCGCTATCAGTTGTGACATCTGAGTTCTTGTCAAGACAGTCTCAATATTTGACAGAGTCCTCATTACTTCTCCTCATGGGAGAAGCGCTCATGGAGCCCCTTTTACATGACATCAGTTTGCTCTCATCCTTATGACAACATTGACAGGGAAACAAGAGTAACTCAGAGCAATAATAACAGTTCTTTTAATTCAGGTGATATTTGATTGACATATTTTCATGTGAATAACATCAGAATAGCTATGCAGCTTGCAAATAATGATGTCATCATCTAAGTAGACTTTCAAATGCATGGATTCCTTTTTCCCAATTTTCCAAAGGCAATTGTCATTCAGTTGGTGCATGTAGCATACTGGATGATGTTTCAACAGTTCCTGGAAGCTAGAAGTCAGCCTTTCTAGAAATACCTTCCAGGGTTTGGGTCAGGAAGTGTGTTGGAGTGTGCTAAATAGTTCTAACCTCTGCAGATGTGTACACAAGAAGATGAATGGTGAAAGAGCTGATAGAAAAATTTACTTCCCCTCTTGAAGGTACTGATACTGTTCTAAAGGCTGCAATATTATGGATATACTAATTTAATTCTATTTTAAATGGGGTTTTCTTTGTTTGTTTGCTTTCAATTTTTCAGCATCTCTCAAAGAAAATCATGTTAATTTTCACATTATTTATTATTTTATTTCATTTGCATGTAAGAGAGGTGAGGAATAAAAACAGGTTGAGAATGAAAAAAAAATCAGAAAACAAAACTAAAAGTCTCTTACATCTTTTAGTAAATTAAAATAGAACTAATTATTCTTTGCTAATAAATATACATTTTTGTAAAAAATGGGAAATGCACTTAAAACCCATTGACCAAGCTTTTCTTTGAGCCCTCCTTTTTGTCTTTATAGGTAAACCAAATAAAGCAGGTACATCCATGCACTCTCTCCTTTAAATGAATACTATTCTAATATAGCTCAATATGAAGATGAAGTGTGACTCAATATCTGCATCATTGATGCTACTGATACAGAGTGATCCCAAAATATAAATTGTGAAGCGAACCCCATGCTGGAATATGTCATTTAACATCTTGCATTTGCAGGAATAACACAGAGAGACTCTCCTACTGGCACCAAGTGACTGAGCTTGCTTATCCACTAATTGGTCCCCAGGAAGAAAGCTCTCACCTGGTTCAGAAGCAGCCCAGGGAAAGGGAGAGCTGTGCCTTACACCTACACACACATCCACCCGCAAAAGTCCCTGACTCAAAGTTTCACATGGCTTGCTGCTGCTGCTGGCTTGATTTGATTTCCTTAGCTGCCCTAAGAGCCCTTAAAAATCCATCCGGCAGGCAGAAGTGCCAGAAGCATCAGCCATGTGCCTCAGGACCCGATGTTTCTTTAATTCCATGAAGCAAACTGACAGTGACAACCTGAGCATGAATAATTCACCAGGAGGGCTCTGGTGAGCAGCACTGCTGTAGCTGTCGTGGCACTTGCAGCGGGAGGACTGCACAGCAAGGCAGAGGAGGGTTTCTCTCCCCAGTTCCCCAAAGCGGTGGCCTGTGAGAAACCATCCGGCTGGCCAGTAACCCCCAGTTAATCCCAGTGTACCATGCAATATTTGCTGTGTGCAACACATGGCTCCTACCAGAGAGCAAGGAAATGGGCAAGAAGCCACTGCATGATATTAGTTTTTTGGGGCTGGGA